>NW_022991532.1:112500-222750 GCF_902827175.1 Gymnodraco acuticeps
CAGAGCTAGTGCCAATGTATGCAGTGTACTTCAAATCAAATCAAGTTTTATTTATATAGCACATTTAAAAGCGATTTTTGGTCGAGCCAAAGTGCTGCACATGTAATAAAAACACATTACTAGAATCACAATAAAATAAATATAAAAAACAAAAACACAGAATAGTCAGGTGTCATGCTCCACTCTGACTAGAAGGCCAGGGAGAAGAAGTGAGTCTTTAGTGAGGATTTAAAAAACCCTAGTGTCTCGGCCGACCTCACATGGAGGGGCAGAGTGTTCCAGAGCCTGGGGCCAGCTGCTACGAAGGCTCGATGCCCTCGGGTTTTGAGCCTGGTCTTTCAGGCACTATCAGCAACAGCTGGTCAGCAGACCTTAAAGCTCTGGCTGGGGTGTAGCGCTGGAGGAGTTCGGCTATATAGGCCGGAGCCAGCCCATTTAGGGCTTTGAAAACAAATAAAAGGATTTTAAAATCAATTCGGAACCAAATTGGAAGCCAGAATTGGGGTGATGTGGTCACGCTTTTTGTGGCCAGTCAGAAGATGTGCAGCTACGTTTTGGACGAGCTGCAGGCGTTTAATTGAGGCCTGGTCCATACCCACATACAGAGCGTTGCAATAGTCCACTACTTGGGTGGGTGGGCCCCCCACTTAGAGTTTGTTAGTTGTTGTAGGAGTTTGTTCCTGGTGGAGAACTTGCCTCTCGTCTTTTGGATGTGTTGTTTGAAACTAAGCGATACGATCTAACGTTAGTCCCAGAGAGCTGGTGCTGGTGGTTTTCAAGCATTCTTCCCAGTTTACGTCAAGCTCCTGTTTAGCCTCTCTGTTTTTGACATGAAAGCTACAGATTTGAGTTTTCTCAAGGATTGGGCGCGGGTGGTTTTCAAGATAGTAAGCAGACATATCTGAGAGGTCTCGTTCCAGGGTTGACTCTATTTCTTAGTAGGGCAATGATCAGAATCAGAATCAGAATACCTTTATTAGTTCCACAGAGGGGAAATGTGCAGCGTTACAGCAGGAAAGAGCCACAGACAGCTTAGTGTTGCATATCTTACATGCGTTAAAAAAGTACTAAGTTATAATATAATAAACAATATGCTAAAAAAGTACTAAGTTATAATATAATAAACAATATGCTAAAAAAAAAAAAAACTAAAAAAGTTATATAATCTTCAAAAATACAGATCAAAAACAAAACAAACAACAAATCAAACAAATCAAACAACAAATCAAATCTACAAATCAAATCCTGTAGCAGTGATAGTAGCTTTCTTCCATATGGCCCGAATTAGCTGGGTCTGGAGGCATGTGGTGTACATTTTCATAAGCCATTGTTTTGCGGCTGGGAGTAGGTGTGTCACAAACGAGCTGAGGACCAAATGCAGAACACGGGAAACCAGGGATAGTCGGTAACCAGCTTTATTGAAGGCAATAGGCTGGTAGGAGACAAAACGGCAGATAGTAGGCAAAGGGCTGGTCGGGGACAGGCAAGGGTTCCAGGAGAAAGCAGAACAGGAGTTGCAGGTACAGAACGGGTCAGGGAGCAGGCGAGGCAGGCTGGTCAGGGACAGGCAGGGTCGAAACCCGGGAGAGCAATCTGGAGGGTGATGCGGGAAAGACTGGCATGCTGCAAAGTACGATCTGGCACTGAGGTGAAAGTGAAGTGGGCCTAAATACTAATGGAGCTGATGGGTGTAACAGAGTGAGAAAGAGAGACAGGGTGTGACTACCAGGTGACTAAGGAATGTTAATGCGGAAAATAGGTGAGTGAGAAAGCAGACTGTGACAGAACCCCCCCCTTAATGGACGGCTCCTGACATCTAAGAAAATTCTAGGAGAGAGAAAAAAAAAAAAGAATTAAAGAAGAATCAACAAAAACCCTACAGACACAGGGTGGAAGGTGGAGGTATGGGAAAGGTTAGTACTCATCTGAGAATGCTCTCTCGGCCTCTCCCTCCTGTAAATCCTCGTCCTCCTCGACTGATGATGCTTCCCCCTCCTCCTCGACGAAGCCTCTGGTCTGTAGCGGACGAGTGCCCCCTGGCTTAACGCCTGGTTAAGCGTGGGTCCTAGAAGACTGCTCCGGGTAACGCAGGTGAAAGTCTCGGATGAGTTGAGGGTTGAGGATATGACAAGCAGGAATCCACTGCCTTTCCTCAGGACCATAGCCCTCCCAGTCCACCAAATATTGAACCCCTCTTCCTCTGCGACGGGAACGGAGTAGACGACGAAGGGTGTAGGTAGGACCCCCATCGATCATCCTAGGGGGTGGTAGTGAAGGGGCGGCGGAAATCATAGGACTCTCCCGGACAGGTTTAATCCTAGAAACGTGGAAGGTGGGATGGATCATCATGTTCCGGGGCAAACTCAGTCGAACTGCTGCAGGGTTAATGACCTTGACAATCTTGAAGGGTCCAATAAACCTGGGTACTAACTTCTTAGACTCCACCCGAAGGGGAATGTTCTGAGTGGAAAGCCACACCCTCTGGTCTACCTGGTAAACAGGTGCCTTGGTGCGTCGGCGGTTCGCTGATGTGGCGTACCGGTTAGCAGACTGAAGCAGAGTTGTTCGAGTCTGCCTCCAAGTCCTCCGACAACGTCTGATGAAAGCCTGGACAGACGGACAGGTAACCTCCTTCTCCAATGCAGAGAACAATGGGGGTTGAAAACCGTATGCACACTGAAAAGGGGAAAGACCAGTAGCGGAACTGATGAGGGTGTTGTGGGCATACTCCACCCACAGGAGTTGTTTTGACCAGGTCGTTGGATGATCGGAAGCCATGCAGCGGAGAGTGGTCTCCATCTCCTGATTCTTCCGTTCGGTCTGGCCATTGGCCTGTGGGTGGAAACCGGAGGTGAGACTGACCGTCGCCCCGATCAGTTCACAAAACTCCCTCCAAAACACAGAGGTGAATTGGGGCCCCCGGTCGGAAACCACATCAGTCGCCAGTCCGTGAATACGAAAAACGTGGAGAAGAATAAGTTCTGCCGTCTCCTTAGCTGACGGGATCTTAGGCAGGGGTACGAAATGAGCCATCTTACTAAACCAATCTACCACCGTCAAGATGGCAGTATGTCCGTGGGACGGTGGTAGACCAGTCACAAAGTCCAATGAAATATGTGACCAAGGGCGACGTGGGACCGGTAATGGATGAAGGAGGCCAGCTGGCGCTTGGTGAGATGGTTTGTGCCGATTGCACACAGGACAGGCGTTCACAAACTCCCGGGTGTCAGCCTCCAGCGTGGCCCACCAGAACCGTTGTAGGACCATCCCTCTGGTACATTGAATTCCAGGTTGGCAGGAAAGTCTGGAGCTGTGAGCCCACTGAAGCACCTCAGCCCTCAAAACCTGAGGCACAAACAAACGGTTGAGAGGACAAGAACTAGGACCGGGTTGGTCCACCAAAGCGGTCTTAACCCTCTCCTCAATCTCCCAAGCGAGGACGCCGATCACTCGAGGAGCAGGAAGAATAGTGTCCGGAATACCCCAGGTGTCTCCCTCCCTCCCGAACTGCCGGGACAGAGCGTCGGCCTTCACGTTGCGGGAGCCCGGGCGGTAGGAGAGAAAAAAATTAAACCGGGTGAAAAATAACGACCACCTGGCTTGCCGGGAATTCAGTCTTTGTGCCTACCTGATGTATTCCAGGTTCTTATGGTCGGTCCAAACCTGAAATGGTTGTTCTGTCCCCTCAAGCCAATGTCGCCACTCCTCCAACGCCAACTTGACTGCTAGAAGCTCCCGATTCCCCACGTCATAGTTTCTCTCCACCGGACTCAATCTCCTCGAAAAGAAAGCACAGGGGTGGAGCTTCTGGTTCTCACCAGAACTTTGCGACAGGATGGCCCCCACCCCTACGTCAGAAGCATCCACCTCCACCACCAACTGACCAGCGGGGTCTGGTACTTGCAGGATAGGAGCCGACGTAAACCGGCCCTTGAGGTCCTGAAAAGCCTCCTCGGCTACAGGGGACCATCGGAACGTCACCTTGGACTAGGTCAGGGCGGTGAGCGGGGCGGCCACGGTGCTGTAGCCCCGGATGAACCGTCTGTAAAAGTTGGCGAATCCCAGGAAACGCTGCAGCTCCTTCCGGGAATCAGGGACCCGCCACGAGGTAACTGCTGAAATCTTAGAGGGATCCATCTCCACACTTCCTTGACCCACGATGTAGCCAAGAAAGGCGACCGAAGAAGTGTGAAACTCGCACTTCTCCGTCTTGACGAACAGCGAGTTCTCCAGAAGTCTCTGGATGACTGTCTGGAAATGATGGACGTGTTCTTTGAGGTTCTTGTCCCGGAGTACGTCGTTCACCAACGCTTGGAAAACTGCAGGGGCGTTGGTAAGTCAAAATGGCATCACCAGCAGGGTTTCCGTTAGCCGGTAATTACCGGTTTTTAGCTGGTAAAATCTATAAAAAAACGGTCAATTCAAAACCTGCTGGTCAAAATGTCCGATAATAATGCTCATACAAAACTTAGATAACGTATGCTATCCCTAGACATTTGTGACCCTCTCTATCGAAATCTGTCGGAAGTCGCAACGGTGGATTTGACAGGGAACTTCCTGTGGGAATATGACAGGCACCTCTCACTCGCACCCTGCTCTTCCTCAGCGCCGCTCGCCCTCCCTCCGGCTGAAATTATGAATGTGGTGTATAGTAATCATTAGGGGTGTAACGGTTCACAAACATTTCGGTTCGGTACGTACCTCGGTTTTTTGGTCACGGTTCGGTTCGGTACGTTTTCGGTACAGCAGAATTTTTTTTCACAAAACAAAACATATATATATATTTTTTTATTATTATTATTAAACTGAATAATGTATTCACTCAAATAAATACAAAATATAATAAAATAAACATTAAGGTGCAGCATTTCGATGAACTGAAATAATCTGTATTTGAACTTTACTGTACTAGTACTCACAAAACATAAACTATTAGTTTGGGGTTTTTAATTATTATTAAACTGTGAATATTCACTCAAATAAATACAAAATATAATAAAATGAACATTAAGGTGCAGCATTTCGATGAACTGAAATAATCTGTATTTGAACTGTACTGTACTAGCACCTAAGCAGCCAGTTTGACATTAGGACTTGCTTGTCATTGTATTTTCATGTTTTTTTAAAGAAAAATGAACTTGTCCACATTGCTTGCCGAAAGGGCAGATCTGCTGGCACTAACAATGTCTCCTGCTGTGGAGAACACCCTCTCGCTAGGGACAGAGGTAGCAGATACAGCCAGGTAGCGCTTTGCTAACATGGCAACATAAGGATATTTGGCGTTTGTAATAGCTTTGGCTCGGTCTGAACTCTTTGCGAGTGGTGGAGGCTTAAATGCTAGTGGGAGTTGGGTTTGCACTTCAGTCTTTTTTCTTTTGGTACCGGTGATATTCACGTTCGGGTGATGCCTTTTCAAAAGAGTGTGCAAGTTTGATGTATTGCCAGCCGCGTAACCAATTTTAGTTGAACAATGCCGACAAACAGCTTTGGTTCGGTCCACCTGTATTTGTCCGTCATCCTTGTACGTAACTGCAAAACCAAAATGTTCCCAAACCGGAGACTTCAATGATGCTGGAGGATTTTCGAGCTCAACTTTATCTGCGTTCGCCATACATTTTTGACAGTTCCTCAAATTACTGACTACATTTGAACGCATCCCTCTGACCAGCTCTCATAGTATGCCTCTCATCCAATGAAATGACTTGCTCGCTCTATGACGCGTTGAACCCAATGTGAGCAAATTACTCTGAATGCTGCGACGCAGCACCTGAGATTACTTCCAAAAAGTTATTCACGTTCTCAATTTTTTACGTTTAACGTTATATTCGTTCGGTACACTTCGGTACACACCTGTACCGAACCGAAGGGCCCGTACCGAATAATTTCGGTACGGGTACGTGTACCGTTACACCCCTAGTAATCATAGATAACACGGCAGGGTCCGTGAGAGTTGGTTTTCATCTGATTTCAAATAAATAAAGTCTTGGCTTTCAGAATATTAAACTTGTTTCAGCAAATTCAGATGATAAATACAACTTTGAAGCTTGTAACGGCATAATTACAAGCGGAGAACGGAGTAACTTTACGTCACAGCAGGCATAACAACAGCCGGTGTTTCTTCTGAGAGTTTTCCCCGGGAAACAAACAATAGACCTAGACACAAACACGTCATACACATTACACACACTCGCGAGCTTCTGTAATACTTATTATAGGCCTAGTAAACGTTGAAGGAATGTATCAGTTGCCTTCGTGGCACGCAGTTAGATATGACTAAACAATCCAACATTCACACATTTTTCCTCAAAAATAGCAGTAAGCCTGTCGATAAGCCTACCTCTGAGTCTGACTCTGTGCCTGATGAAGCAACCCCGCAAACATCCGAAACCGCAGGTCCAGCGGTGAAGAAGGCGAGAGTACACTTTAAAGCCGATTGGCAGAAGAAATTCAAATGGCTTCAATGCGAAAGTGTCGATGGAGTGGAAAAAAGGTTTTGCTCCCTTTGTGCTAGGTCAGGGAGGAAAAATGGCTTTACCAGAGGATCAACCAACATGAGAGCATCAGCCCTCACAGAGCACAGCCAGTGCCAAGACCATACGTTCGCAGTTAACAGTCGCAGTCATATCGACAGCGCAAAAGAACAGAGCAGCCAGAAGCTGCATTCCCAATTAAAAGTGGTGTTTCACATGACCAAAAATGATATTCCAGGTAAACAGTTCAGAGGAATGACTGATTTACTGAGGGCAGTAGGGGCTCCTGATTTTGGAACCGATGACGGCATTTACAAGCATAGCGAATCCTTGTGTGACAGGGAGAGGGCACTGGAGGGTGTTATTATGAGGCAGCTTGACGAAAAACTTAAGGCCAGTGAATTCATTGGAATCATCATTGATGAGACTCAGTATTACAGTGGAAAATAAATTAATCATATATGCCAAGATTGAAAACAAGGGCAAGATTGATAACTTTTTCCTGGGCAATTACAACTTGCATTCCGGAACTGCGCAGTGCATATATGAGAAAGTGGTGGAGGTGCTGAGAGGGAGAGGAATTGAGCTATCAAAGGTCATGGGCCTGGGCTCGGATGGAGCCAGTGTGATGACAGGGAAGCGTGCTGGAGTTGGTGCTCTCTTGAAGAGAGTAAATCCCTTCTTGATCCAGGTGCACTGTGTCGCTCACCGAGCTGCACTTGCAGCTGTAGATGCTGCAAATGCTGTGAGTCAGGTGAGCGCATACAGACGCACTGTGAATACAATCCATTCATTCTACAAGCACTCCGCAAGTAGGACGAATCGCCTCCGTCAGCTGACAGCGACCCTAAGCGATGAAGACATGGTTAGTTTGAAACGGCCATGCGCCGTCCGTTGGCTGTCCTTGCATAACGCAGTGCAAAGTGTTAAAAGCAACTGGCCTGCTCTGGTAATGGAGTTGAACGGTGAAAAAGTGAACGGAAATACCCAAGCCCAAGGTATTCAAAATCAGATTCAGCAGTACTCTTTCATTGCTCTCACCCACTCACTGTCTGATGTACTTCCAGTGATGACCAATTTGAGTTTGGTTTTTCAAAAGGAGGACGCCAATATTGGCAGCATCAGGCCAATTGTGCACGCATCTATTGCAGGTCTTACACAGCTGAGCTAGGCCCAGAGGAGGTGGAATTCCAAAATGATCTCCAAGATGGAAAGTATAGAAATGTGGAAGTGACACCTCTGAATGAAAGGTCCATTCAGGCTCACACAAACGTACGATCAAAGTACATTCAGCATCTCATCAATGCGTTACAAGACCGATTCCCCGATGACACTCTGGATCTCATCAGCACCCTCGACATCCTTCTGAACCCCTCCCGATACCCGCATGCACAGTCTGGTAAGCAATTCTCTCAACATTTCTCTTGGTCATATTCATTTGATCCTATCGGCACATATTCTACAATATATAACTTCTGCGCAGCACCTGACACTCTCTTTATCTCTTGCTAGTAGCTATCCTACTATTATAGTATACAGCGGCATCCAAATTAAATAATTCCGTCCCAATATCCATCAAATTCGCTCCAATAGTGCTCCTTAATTAAGATGTATTTCTTCCTTAACGAAATAATTTAAATCCATCCAGTTTGTTCCACTGTTTTGTACACTTTTGAGACTTTTAAAACTATTTACCGCTGTGGCATTTCCTGTTTAATATAAACTAGGAAATGGCGCCTATAGTACTACTACTACTACTACTACTACTACTACTACTACTACTACTACTACTACTACTACGACTAATAATAATAATAATAATAATAATACATCCTTTCAGCGTTTCAGGAATATGCCAGAGACGCCACTGAAATGGTCATTGCACATTTTGGCCATGAAGTGACTGAATCAGCTGCCGCACCTCTCATCGATGTCAAGCGCGCCCGGCGAGATGCAGTGGCAGTGATGACAGCGCTCCACGGCTATGGGGGGTTTAACTTTTGTCACAGCTTGCAAAGTGCTCATTTGTGAGTTCAGCGAGCTGTGCCCTGACTGGGCTACACTGGCTAAAATTGCCTGTGTTCTGCCCGTGTCAAGCGTGCCCATAGCCGCGGGAAGTCATTTTGCTCAGGGGGTGCTGCCAAAAGTGGGGAGGGGCCGCTTTAAAAAAAAAGAAAAAAGGCGGTGCCGGGCCGGGCCCGGCAGTCAGCGATACAAGCCACATAAATTGTTTGTTTAAGGCGAGACACGGCAGGCAAAAACATCGTTTTTCATGCACTGGTCAATTTTGAGATGTTGTGCTATTTTGATTCCATAACATGTTTTCTTTCAGGCTTTTGGAAGGAAAACGTACAAAATACACATTTAAGTGTTTATTTTACTATAGTTTGTCTATTTGCGTCTGTATATTTCTCCTAAATTCACCAAAAGTTAGCATTCTAACGTAACATAAAGTACCGCGACCGCTGTTTACACCATGTCAACAGAGCTATCGCTGGAAAGCTCCGTCTCTCCTGCACAATCTCATCAGATCCAAATATGGTCATATCCTTTGTATTAGCAACCAATCGTGAAAGTACAAAAGGGTCTTAAACCAAGAAACGAAATCTCATTGGCTGGTGTCAACTTCTGACAACGTGATTCGTTCAGATGCATCACGTGGTGTGCTAAAACACTTCCTGGTTAGCTTTCCGCTAGAAATTGAAATCTCAAAATGGCAAAAGAACGGCGAAAAAAACGTTCACAGAGAAGACAACAACAATTGTCACTTGCACGAAGCAAGGTTATACAAAAAACAAATGACCCCGAACATGAAATACCTTCACGGAGTGCGTCGATGCGCAAGCTGTCATCCAAAGAACAGGAGGGTTTAGCTAGCGCCTCACTGCAATCTTTAAAGGTCGTTTTCTCAAAATGAGTTGTTTCTCCTACTCTGAGTCCGACATTTCCACTTCAGTTGCACTTACATACACCAAACCTTCCAGTGATATTCCTATCAATATTATGAAGGCTTTTACAGAAGGGTTTGTTCATATGTCATTCATAGCCTGAATTATACAAATTTTTATACCTAGAAACATGGCGAAAATTGATATTTTAGGGCTGTTGACAGTATTTTCTGATTAATGGAGTGATACAAAGAGATATCCAATATCCCTTCTGTAAAAGCCTTAGATGCTAATATGACTACAAAATGAAACGAGAATTTTGAACCTGGCTTTATCCAAAGTTCAGATTTCGGTTCCTGAAATGTGTTAAGATATGCGCAAATTTAATGAGATAATGGTAATTTGCATATTCAGAAAACTTGTAATACAAGAAACAATTGCCTCATTGTAGGTAATTAACTGGAGAGATTTCCAGCTGATATCTTTAAGTTAAAAAAAATTACCCTATTCACCTGGTGTCTCGCCTCTGTTAGGCTTAATACACCATTATAGACCTACATCACTTAGCAACAGCTGCACATTCCCACATGCTAACTATGGGTCTTACGAACCTACATAACATTACAAATAGTCAGGAAATATTATTTAAAATATTAATAAAACTATGAATTCAATTTTAACTGATTGACAAGGCAAAACACTGCACAGCGGCAGCAGCATTAAAGGAAACATATCGTCTTACCTTGTGTTGGGGCTTCACAAAACTCCAAATGTAGCCTGGGGTGGCACTAATGAAGACCCTCATTAGAGCAGATACATCCACATTGTCCAAAATGTTACTATTGACATGCATTAAAGTCAGATGTGTCAGTCTCTTCTGTGTCATATTACTCTAGTTGTAGAGGTGGTGGGCTGAGGAGTAGCTGGTGGTCCACTCTTTTTATTGGGTTGTTTGTTGGAGAAAAAAATCCAAAATCCTTTTTTGCGCCATTCTAGAAAGTTGTCACTCTGCAGTGTGTGTGTGTGTGTGTGTCGCGTCAATTACGTCACTCTCCCACGACCTACGACCTAGATGACTCGGATTTTATTTATTTGGAAAATTCAAGCCACCTGACATATATATATAGAAATATATTCTATGACTATTATATGCTACTGTATACAGCTAATTTTATTTTAAGTGAAATCATAACTATTTGATGTAGTTTAATCATTTTTATTTAGGTGGTCACTCAGTTTTTCAAATGTACACCACTCGCCAACAGGGGTTGCTACAGCACCCCCAGCACCCCTACTTCCCGCGGCTATGAGCGTGCCTGCAGAGAGGGGCTTCTCCTTGCTGAACCGTGTCAAGACATCACTGCGGAGTCGTCTGGAGGAGGAGAGAGTGACGTGGTTTATGCGTATTGTAAGCTGCAAAGACACCTTGGACACGTTTCATTTGAGCTCGGCAGCAGAGGACTTTGCCGCAATAAAAGCAAGGAGAAAGTAAAAAGGGTAGCCTAGGGTAAATGTGATGCCTTTTTTAAAAACGGGCTCCAGATGTTACAGGTGTTTTTTTTAAAAGCCTACATTTTAGCGGCTAATGAGGTTTTGCTCAATCGTTCCTGTTCGTTTTGTTTAATCGTTTCTGTTGTTCATTAAATAGTCAAATTGATTTGAGGTCGTTGTCATTCTTTCGTCAATCTAGGTGTATATAGTTGCGTTTGTAAGATAGACTGTTATTGAAACATGACCGGTAAGTTTCAAATTTATCTGGTAAAATAAATTTTGTCCGGACATCTGACAGGCGAGAAAAAATCCTAGTGGAAACCCTGATCACCAGGTACTCGTAATGTCCCGAAGAGGTGTTGAAGGCGGTCTTCCATTCGTCCCTCTCACGGATTCGTACCAGGTGATAAGCGTTTCGTAGATCCAGCTTAGTGAAGATTGTAGCCCCCTGTAGTAACTCGAATGCTGACGAGATGAGTGGCAAGGGATAACGATTCTTCACCGTGACTTCGTTCAGGCCCCGATAGTCAATGCAGGGTCTCAGGGTCTTGTCCTTCTTCGCCACAAAAAAACCCCCTGCTCCTGCGGGTGATGTGAAAGGACGAATAATTCCCGCAGCCAGAGAGTCATTGACGTAAGTCTCCATGGACTTCCTCTACGGTGCGGAAAGCGAGTACAACCGGGCCCTGGATGTAGCTCAATGGCGCAGTCATAGGGCCGATGAGGTGGGAGAGATGTCGCCTTAGCCTTGCTAAAAACCTCCTTAAAGTCCAAATATTCTGCCGGAACCCCTGTGACATCCGGAACCAGGTTCATATCCACAGATAGTTGAGGTGCGGCGGCCTGCTTGAGGTAAACCTGATGACAGGAGGAACTCCAACCTAGGATGGACCCAGTTGCCCAGTCAATGTTCGGGTTGTGGCGGCGGAGCCACGGATAACCCAAAATCAGAGGGATTTGGGGGGACCATATCACATGAAACTGGATTGTCTCATGGTGGTTCCCCGACATGAGCATATGGACCGGTGTCGTCTGGTGTGTCACCGTTCCCAGCAGGTGACCATCCAAAGCATTAGCCGGTACCGGCTGGAGCAGCCGAACCTGTCGGATGCCCAGCTGTAGTGCGAGCTCCTCGTCAATGATGCTAACATCTGATCCGGAGTCGATAAAAACAGCCAGAGCCTGAGATTTGCCTGTCAGGAGGAGTCGAGCATGGCACAAGGGTCTTAGATTGGGGATCAGCTCAGAGGTTTGGCCCACCAGTATACTCCCCATTACTGATGAGCTCTGCCTTTTACCGGACAACGGGAAACCATATGTCCAGCCTGACCACAGTAAATGCAAAGATTACCTCTTCGACGTAATTCCCTCTCCTCAGAGGTAAGACTGGTACGACCCACTTGCATGGGCTCGACCTCCCTGTACCGTGAGTCAGTAGGAATGGGAATTCTCCGCCGAAACCCTAAGTCGAAATCTCACGGAAACCGGAAGTTGTTGTCGCGAGCAGCGGTCCGCCGCTCGCGTCTGTTGTTCTCCTCTCCGGGTCTGGATTCGTCTGTCAATCCGAGAGGTGAGCTCAATCAACCCATCCAAGGAAGCAGGGAGATCATAGGAAACCAGCTCTATTGAAGGCAATAGGCTGGTAGGAGACAAAACGGCAGATAGTAGGCAAAGGGCTGGTCGGGGACAGGCGAGGGTTCCAGGAGAAAGCAGGACGGGAGTCGCAGGTACAGAACGGGTCAGGGAGCAGGCGAGGCAGGCTGGTCAGGGACAGGCAGGGTTGAAACCGGGAGAGCAATCTGAAGGGTAATGCGGGAAAGACTGGCATGCTGCAAAGTACGATCTGGCAATGAGGTGAAAGTGAAGTGGGCCTAAATACTAATGGAGCTGATGGGTGTAACAGAGTGAGAAAGAGAGACAGGGTGTGACTACCAGGTGACTAAGGAATGTTAATGCAGAAAATAGGTGAGTGAGAAAGCAGACTGTGACAAGGTGAGTGATCAATTCGATCAGGATGTTGTCAGGACCCACTGCTTTTCCCAGGTTCATAGTGCAAAGTCCTGCTTCAAACTCTTCCAAAGTGAAGGGCTTGGTTGGTATTGACATGTTCTGTTGGTTACCTGTAATGAATGCGGATTGATGGTGTGGGTTCAATGCCTAGTAGTGCTTTTTCCATCCCCTCGCTATACTCGGCCCATTTTACCTTCTTGAGGTTGGAACGGCGTCGAAAGGGAACTTCCGACTTTGTTATAGCATGGTTGATCGTGACTGAGATCGGTCACGAAACACAGGTCAGGGTTGTATCCTCTTCTCCAGAGGCAGCTGTTGAAGGATTTGGGAAGTTTGGCATTGTGAATCAGATCTAGCTGCATGCATGTGTTTTCAATCCAGCTTTCGACTAGTTCACCATCACTGTTGGTAGAATCATAGCCCCACATTGTGTGGTGGGAGTTAAAATCCCCAATCACAACAGCATACTTCTTCCTTCACTTAGGTGGTAGGTCAGTGCGGGGATCCGTTGCTCTGCCTGCCACTGTTAGCACCCCACTAACAGAGGATGAACTTTTCCTCAAAAGCCTGCTTCCTTCTCTTCAAAGACTGCCAACGCAGCAGAAGAAATTCGTGAAGTTTGAAATTAATAAATTAATTTATGAAGCAAGCACAGTTGTGCTAAATTTGGAATTCGAATAGATGACCTGCCATGGGTTGACAATCTTTGAAGGGAACAAACCAGGCTTTTTTAAATGTAATCTATAAATGTAGATTATAATTTTTTATTCAAATATCAAAATAAAACGTTGTTTAATGTTCCTTTATTCTTTCGCCATCACATACTTTTCTTTAGGTTTCTTTATGGTCATCACATAATTAATAACGTAATTAAGGTGATTGTATTGTGCACAGTAGTGTAAAGTAACTAACTTTTACTTGTAACAGAGTATTCCTAGTAGCAGTCTGCTAAATATAATCCTTTGTAGAAATATAAGGGACTGCATGTTTTCACAATTTCATTACATTTAAAGTCAAAATGCACTTCTATATATGCTTTGCCTTTAATCATAAAGTCATTTAAAAAGCAGAAAGTGGCACTACCTCACAAAACAATAATTCATGGATTTAACAGAAATAATTATATGAATTGGTGACCTAAATCTGGTGTTGGGATAGAAATGTTGCTCAATAGTATGTGTGGGTGGCTCTTAAAAGAGCCTTTAATGTGTGCTGGTGCATTACACGTCGTCTTGCCATGGGACCGTTCCCTCTGCATTGAAGTATGATGTGAAGACCTCCCTAACTCTGATGGCTTCTCTTGCGGAGTTGTTGGCTGCAATTCTTCCTAGACCTGGCGGTGGATCAGCAACTGAGATGGCCCTCTGTGTGTTTGCCTGGGTTGTCCTGCACAAGAAGTTATGGAGAATACAGGTAGCCTTCACAAACTTCTCTGCAACTTCTGTCTGGACCTCAATTAGAAGCCTGTACATCCTCCACTGAGATGAAAGAATCCCAAAGGCATTCTCCACAACAAGCCAAGCTTGAGACAGACTTCGTTGAAGATTCTGCGCTCTCTGGGAAGGTTGCGCCCAGGAAATGGCCTCATGAGGTTTTTCCTGAGAGGAAAGGCCTCACCTGCAACAAAGACATGTGGCAGTGGTCAACTCCTGGGAGTGGCAGGCCAGCAGGCAGTTGGAGGGAGTCAGATTTCAGGGCTTGACCAAAAGCAGAGTTGGCCAGAATGCCCCCACCACTAGTTCTTCTATAGCCCCCAACATCAATAACACGAAAAACAATACTGTGCATCTACAACTGCCAAAAGAATGTTCCTTTGTAATAAAAAAACTGGGATCTTGTGTTTTCTGGGGCTTTCACTTTGCCTCCGTTGCTCGCTTCGAAAGTTGAGAAAAGTTCAACTTTTCAAGCGTTGACGGAAGCGCCAGCCAATCAATACCACTGCCACATGTCTTTGGTTGTTGGTCACACGCCCACAGGCAATCTTCAACGCCACGCTGCCGTGTGGTCGTACCATCACTGTGGTACAGTGTCTGTTGTCAGCATTGCCCGGGATGCGCCACATGGAGGCTTCTGCTTGCAATCCCCAATTTCATTTTCATGCTAATACTTTTGTAATTTTTTTAAGTAACATTTTGAATGCAGGACTTTTACTTGTCACTGAGTATTTTTGCACTCTGTTACTTCTACTTTTACTTCGGTACAAGATCTGAGTACTTCCACCTCTTGAACCAATATTGTAATTTTGATAAGATCGACAGAAACTCTGTGTCTGTTGGCCGTGCAGACAACTTTTTCCACGTATGCTGTAAAGACTTAATAAGGTATTTGATTTGAGGTCAGTGTGTGGATCTATTACCTTGCTCCTGTGAACTTGCACCTCTCTAGGAACCAGTTTACACTCCATAATTGGCCATTTCTGGTACTTGAACTGGTTCCCAAGCAAGTTGCCCTTGGACTGCTCATTCTTTCAAAAAGAGAATGGCGCTCAGCACTGTGTATTGAACATAGAAACATACTGAGCTAGCCCGCTAACGTTCACAGTTCTGTGCATGGCATTGGTATTTCCAATGGTATGTGTTAATTGCAATGGGATATTTTCCTCCCATCACTCTGGTTCTGTGCTGAGGCCTGTTCCTCTGTGCTGCTCTATGTGGTGTAATGTTAATAGCTTGCCGCAGGTCCATTATATCCTCTGTATGGACTGCTTTTATAACAGTTTCTCCTTTCATTCAGTTGCAGATGTAGGGCAGTTGCCAAAAATATTCCAAAACATGTTTTTGTAAATCTTTTTGTATAGATATATGAGGATCTATTATTTATCACTATAGTTTGTAAGAAAAATTCACAGAAAAGACAGTTTGTTTAAAAAAAACTAAAACATTCCAAGTTTGAAAAGGTAGCATGCAACAAAATCCTACTGCAGCCATATTTTCCAAACCTTCAACAAAAAGTAAAATAAAAATGCTGTTTTAATATATGACAGGCTGCAGGGATTCGTTTTATAAATAAGATGTGCTGTTTTAACCCTGCATTGTGTCTGACAGGCTGACATGAGCAGTGACAGAGCCATCAGGAGGGAAGAAGGAGAGAGGCTGGCCAGAGTGAGTGTTTCATTCATTCATTCACTCACACTGTTCCAACTCAGTGATGCTGACACCATGCTCCTCTGCTTCTCCAGGAGTACTCCGTTCCTTTCATGGAGACTAGTGCCAAGACAGGAGTGAACGTGGAGCTGGCCTTCACTGCTGTGTCCAAGTATGAAACTCTTTACCTGCTCTATATCCAGTCTGAGAGAACTGAAGGAATTATTAGCTGCTACCTGTCTAACAATATACTAACACTGAAGGGGTTTAATATGATAAAACATTTTCATCCTGTAACGTACGTGCTTACAGATGATGAAATAATACCAACCATTCATGTCATTACTAATTTGTTCACCCATCATCAATAATATGTAAGAACATTAACATGTAAATGTTTGTTGAACGTTTCAGCCCATTTAGCAATCCATTTAATAAATAATATATTACAATATAAATATTGGTAACATTCCATTGAGAAGTATTTAAAGAGAAATTCATTAATTTCCAGGGATGATTAGATACGAAAATGTCCACGTTAAATAATCTAAGAAAAAATGTAATCAAATGTTATAATAGCCATCCAATCATTTATTTCTTAAAAGGCCATTACAATATTAATCAAGTTGCAAGTTCACGGATGCTATAATGTTGTTTCGTTAAAGGTCCATCCTTTCCTAAAGGTCACCTATTATGGAAAATTTACTTGTTTATGTCCTTTATATATACATGTATGTGTGGAGACCATAGACCAGGGGTGGGCAATTACTTTTTCCATGGGGCCACATGAGAAACAAAACATATTGTGGAGGGCCGGGCCAAAAGGCTGAACTCAATTCTGCATAATATTAATTGTATTTCTTTATAAAAAGCAGTAAATAACATTGTTTTGACAAGCTGGTAAGAGTATATGTTATAGTTGAGCAATGAAAAAGTGAGGTTGCCTTACAAAAAATGTAATTTATTCAATCAAATTTCCCAAAACAATGGTAAACAAAATGTGAACGTTTTTCACCATTTCTGACTCATATTAGTGAACATTTTCAGTCACATCCACTACAAAACACATTTTGAGTTTCATATACTGTTGGAAAGTTGTGTAAAGGTTCTTAGCATTCTTAAGACATCACAACATTGTCTTTGTGCTCCAAACATTCAGCAAGATACATCATATTGAACTGTCACTGAACATCACTGAACTGTGATTTTGAGAAAAAGGCTTCCAAAGAAAGTGTCCCAGGTCACTGCTAGTTGGTACCTTTACATGCCTACATGTGTAGTCTAACCACCTCATTTGGTGTTTTTAAGTTCTCTTTTCTTGTTCAGTGAGATAAATCTAGTCTCTGCTGGGCTTTAACGAGTGCATCGAAGTCAGGTTGCATGTCTGAGGTGGAGATGAGAAGCATAGCTGACAGATGATCATCAGTGAGGGAGGATCTATACCTGGATTTCATAAACTTCATCTTTGAAAATGTTTGTTCACATATGTAGGTAGAGCCAAAGAGAACCAACATCTTCTGAGCATGTCTCCTCATGTTTGGAAAGTTCTCCTCCTCGAGAGAAGAGTAGAAATCCAGCAGAGATCCTGACTTAAAGTGCTCTGCCAGTACTGCATCAGACTGCAGGTCAATGAGTTCCAGCTGAACATCACTGGGTGCATTATCCACACTGCAGGTAAAGGGAGAGGAGATCATGAGCATTTCATCCTCCATTGTTCGGAGATCTTCAAATCGCCTTGAAAACTCACCATGCAATGCTCCCAACATGGATGAGTACCTGCGGAGGTGATCAGCTGATGGTGTGACTTCTTTCAGGGTTTGCATGTGAGTGAGAGTGTTGCTCTCCAGTTGGCTTGAAAGAAACTGCATCTTTGTCATGAAAGCCTTCACCAGGCTGTGCATTTCATGAACAAAAAGGCCTTTGCCTTGCAGTTTGGTGTTCAGTTCATTCATCAGTGCAGTCACATCAACAGCAAATGCAAAATCTGCCATCCAGTCCTTATCTGAGAGCTCTGGGATGTCTTTGCCTTTCTTCTCACAAAACTCTTGAATCTCTGCTTTCAGGTCCCAAACTCTTTTTAGCACTTTGCCCAGGCTGAGCCATCTGACAGCTGTGTGGTAGCCGATGTCACGATGCTCAGTCTCATGCTCCTCCAAAAGTGCGACAAACTGTCTGTGATTCAATGCCCGTGCCCTGATGAAGTTTACTATTTTAGTAACAACATCAATAACATGGTGAATTTTTAGCACTGACTTGCACAACACATGTTGGTGTATAATACAATGCAAAAATACCAATTTCTGATCTGCGTCGATTTCAGTCACTTTATCTTGCATACGTTTCAAAAGTTCAAAATGTTTACCTGTAAGATTTGGACAACCGTCTGTTGTGAGACCTGCCAGTCTGTCCCATTTCAGTCCCAGCGTGTCCATGCACGCATTTACCTCCGTGAACAGATCGCTCCCTGTCGTCGTCCCTTTCATCGACCGCATTGCTGCCAGCTCCTCCGTAATCTTGAAGTCCAGAGTTATCCCACGGCCAAATACGCGTAACTGCGCTGTGTCGTGGACATCACAGCTCTCGTCCAAAGCCAAGGAGATCAAGTCAAAACTTGCCACTTCATGTTGCAGCTGAAGCTCCAGATTCCCCGCAATGTCCTCGATCCTTCTCGTCACGGTTCGCCTGGACAGCCGGACTTGCTCAAAGGCTTCTTTTTTTTCAGGGCATATTAGTGCTGCAGAGTCCACTAAGCACTCTTTGACAAACTCCCCCTCTGAGAATGGCTTACTGTGTTTAGCTATTTTGTGGGATATCACAAAGCTGGTCTTGGTTGCTGCATCCTTGGATGTGTGAAGCTTGGTAAAAAAGCCTTGCTGCTTTTGCAGCTTAGCTAGCAAAGCGTTCGATGTGCACGCCCTTTCAGCATCAGTCAAGTTTTTGTATTTCTCCGCGTGTTTCGTTTCGTAATGCCGACTCAAATTGTAGTCCTTGAACACGGCGATCTGCTCCCCGCAAACTAAACACACGGCTTTACCTCCGACTTCAGTAAATAAATACTGAGCAGTCCAATTTTTGTTGGCATCTACCTTTCTTTTTTTAGCATCAGCTGACATTTTTGAGCGCTAAAGTCGTCTTGTGACAATGATCCAATAACGCGCACGTCTTGATTTGACGTATTGCGTCATTATGTACGCGAATAAAAAACAACTTCAAAATAAAAGCATTGCAGCTTTAGTCCATGCATGAGGTAAAATTAGAAAATATGTTTATTTTGTAATTTCCAATTAACCTTACACGGGCCGGTCAGAGTCAACCAAAGGGCCGTATGTGGCCCGGGGGCCGTACAATGCCCAGGTCTGCCATGGACTGTATATATAAATGGACGTAGGGTCCGTGACGTCACCCATAGGATTCTGCAGAGTTGCCGTGAAGCCCTTAGTAGGCGGAGTCGGCCACTAACGGCTCGACAGTGACGTCAGAGTTCAACTCCCGCCTGCTCCAGCCTGCTCCAAATAAGGGCAAAGAGGCGGAGCCGAGGCGGGACCTGCTGCCACCGAGCTGGAAGTTCCAGAGCTAGCTGAAGCTACCAAGCTAAGCTACCATGCTCCCCATCTGCACACTGCCGTCGCATTTTACGTTTCTAAGGTAAGCGGACATGAAACTATTCAGCAAAACTATAAATAATAATCTAAGTTATTGAGTTTTTAGCATAATACTTCAGAATCTTAAAACCCCTTAACGTTTGTATGCAATTGTGCTAAATTCAACACTGGAATCAAGCAAATATTAATGTTTGCATGACATTAGTTATTTATATTTTGATATCACTTAACTATACGTTTAATACATTTAAGTCAAGCTAAGGTACATGTGATGGTAGCTAGTTAGCGCTCTTACCTGTGAGGCCTCCTCCAAACAGCATAATAACCAGACTGTATCATTAAAACTAAGTACCAGTTCTAGATCCTTAACTTTAGACAAACAATTCAAAAGACAAAATGTATTTAAAGACCAATCTTTATTTGAATGTGCCTCTTAACCTGAGATATTAGTTATACAGTAATAGTATTGACAATCTAAAAAAACTGAGCAACTCAACAGTCAACTTTATATTTCTTATTGTCTAAAACATTTCTTATTTTCATTTTCCCCCTCTCATATTCAGTGTGGACCGATTGAGACAGCGTGGTGTCCAGAGAGCAGCAGAGACTTCAGGGACAAACCTCCGTGTGATGGACGCCCTGTCTGTTGGTTTGGCCGGAGAGGACTGAGGGTCTTTCCTCTGCGAGGAGGACCAGGCCTGATGGAGGAGCTGATACCATAGCTGATACCAACTGCACAGGCCTAGTCGGTCACTTTATTTTACTAAATGTGTTTACTTATACATTTAATAGGTTTACACCTTCTGTCCATATGTGCTTTTTATTTAAAACATTTGATTAACTTTTGGTTCACATTTCAATAAATTGTATTTGTATTTGCATTCCTTTCGTCCATTATTCTTACTGAAAATGTTAGATTACACATTCACATCTGACTGAAGATTGGCCCCATTTATTTGTGACGTTGCAAACTCTGCGGTACAAGGCACAAGTGATGTGAAACTCATAAAGTGAGGCAAATATAAATAATCAGCTGATGGAGTGTTGTGCGTAGACGGCTCTGCTAAAGATTGTTCCCTAGTTTAGGTTTTATGTTCTGTGTTTAGATAGGTTCCTGTTTTATTTTGATAGTCTTGTCTACCCTCATGTGTCTGAAGTACGTTTCCTGCCTTGCTTGTTTTCCCGCTGTTGTGATTGTCTAAATTGTCTTCACCTGGTGTTGTGTGTCTAGTATATATAGTTCTCGTCTTCCCCTGTCTCGTTGCCAGATTGTCTTTTGTGTGTCAAGCATTCCAGCGTTAAGATCTTTTGTCATTGTCCTTAGAGTTACCATCCATAGAGTTAGGTTAAGTAAGTAGTTTTTTGATAGTATAGGTTAGACAGTTTATTGAGTGTTTGTTTTGTTACTTTATGTATTCAGTGTGTTGTTACCTGATTACATTAAAAAACACTTTATTTTGATACTTTGTTCATCTCTGCATCGTGCATTTAATTCCACGCCTTTGTACAGCCTTAACATGGAGTGTAAATGTGGAAATAGCTGCATTCGATCAGCTGACTGTGTTTTCACAATAAAAGTAGTTTCTTAGTGAATGTCCTGTACTGGTCTTAAAATCTCATAACATCAGTTTTTAATGTTCCTCTTGGATGTTCTTCTTGACCCTCAGAGAAGGAGAACATGTTGTGTCTTTCAGGCATGTCCTTTCCTAACAAAAATGACAGGAAACATAAAACATATTATTGCAGAACAAGTGTGTTATTTATGAAAGTGGTGTGTTTGTGTGTTTAGGGCAGGGGTATCCAACCTTTCTTCACCTGAGAGCTACTTTGAAAAAATGAAAGTGATCAAGAGCTACTTGCATCACATCGCTTACATTTATTCACATCGCCCTCATCAGTTGAATTAAGCTATACTTTTATACACGTGTGAAATTGCAATACCTAAAGCTTATACAAAATCTTAACTTCGCATCAAGGTCCAAGAAAACGAAAATGTCTCACATATCATTATGGCCCACATAGTAAGTACATCACTGAAAATGCACATAAATGTCCCTAATCACTACCTGACAAGCATCTTAGGGCACATGTGTAAAATAAGTGCATTCACTCTTTTTCACAGTCAGTGAGATGAATGGCACTGCATGGAGTCCATCATAGAGGTGCAGGCTGGAGTGTACCCACTTAGGTTCACTCTAATAGAGTCATTTGAATGTCCATCACTCAGTCTTGTTCTGTATTTAGATTTCATGACATTCATGTCTGAAAAAGCTGCTTCACAAAGGTCTGTAGAGCCAAATAAAGCAGACGTGTTCAGTGCTGCTTGGTGAATGTTCTTATAGTTTTCTGGGTCTACAAGGCTCCAGAAATGTTGTGAGTTTTGCTGAGACTTAGGCTGAACATGATTTTGGAGATTTATAACCTCCATCTCCACAGGATTGACACTGAACAGTTCAGCCATATTTTCTTCGTCTTGACATGAAATGATAAACCATAACAAATCAATTGTATAGGTCTAGCCTCCCTATATATGTGTGTGAAATTGTTCCATCCTCAAAAACAAAAAAATAATACTTCTGCAGTCTAGCTGCAGCTTCTAGCAAATGTCTTCTGTTTAAAAAAGGACATTGAAGGTCCTGAATGTGGCATCACACACATGACTTGAGTCTGAACACAGTATTTACAACAGCATATACAAACTCAAATAGTGCATGTGATCAAGAAGCAACGTTACTACGCTATAATCGATAATCGAGCGGCGAGCTACTGAAAAGATCGACTTGTTGGAGTCCCCTGGTTTAGGGGCTATAGATATAATTATTTTGTAATTGTAATGTTTTTTTTTATTTCAACAGTGAGCTACAAAGACAATCAGATTATGAATGAACAGTATGAAGTTCATCAACAGTGAAATATATGTTATTATCAAAATAATATTGAACTGTTATCAAAACGTAGTGCAACTGTAGAAGCTTGCTCTGTTGTCTCACTGAAAGAATCACTTTTACCACGTTTTTTACAGACAATATTGAGAGATAAATAGTAGCAGTTCTCACTATGTGTTAAATATCTTTGCCTTCAATACATTAAATTAGAAAGCTGACAAAGTCATATTGCTAAATATCTAAATGTAACTTTTTGCATGTAAAAAAACCCTCAACTTAACTGATGTGTAGGTGATCTAGTATTTAGTATTGTTTAATGGAATGTATATCAGTGCATTACAGTATACTTCATTTATTTAAACCAATATCTTTCTTGATTCTTTGTACAGTATTAAAAATAGAGTCTTTGTACCTGTGCTGAAGTTCACTGCTGTGAGGAGTCCAGTTCTGTCTCTCACTCTCTGGTCCAGCCTGTCTGCATCACCTGGGCACCTTAAACAAACAGATATATGTAAAGTACCATGTGTACAAACAATATAACTGATTCTCTTCTGTTGAACATGTTGGATTGTGTATTGTCCTAGTCAGGGTCCTTTTTATTTTACTGTAACTTTGGAAGTTGTGTTACCAATGCTTACTGTTTATTTGATACCAATTTGGTAATGCAAAACCTGTTAAACCCCAAGGGACCCTGGGTTTTTTTTTTCACGACACTGTGTCTCAGGGGATCTTAATATTTAAGAACCTATTAATGTGTTATACCAGATTAACGGAAATAATCTCAGCTAACTGACGATACAAACCATTTTTACCAAAACAAAACACAAGTCTCATAAAAAGCATCTAAATGACCCCTTAGCGAAAAATGCTAACGGACATTGGCATATAACTCAAGATAAAAGTACCCTTATTACTTATCGTAGCTGCACATACAAGATATCCGATTAAAGCTGAGGTTCCACAGATTATTTAGGTATATAGTATCATCACTGAGTGATCCGAACTCGCGACAGGGGAAGCAAACACAGACATCACAACACGCACCTTTACAGAGCTTCTAGGGAGATCATCTCACCGTAGCTGTCAATCTGATCAAAAGACGTGTTCAATGGCATTAAAACGAGAAAAAACGCGGCTGAATCGGTTAATCCATAGGTTTTTAACGTCTCTGTGTAAAAAAATTATTTCATTTATAATCCATAATTCCATTTGTATGTAAAAATCGGAGAGCAAACGTTAGTTGCTAATGGTAGCCACCAGAGTGGCTGCTGCTTCCGGTCTAGGCTATGTGGTAGTCTCACACACACATATTACCAAATAAGGACTATGTGGGAGTTCCCCTCGATTCCATTGGCTCTGACGGTCAGAAAGAGATGTCACATGTCAAAATCCAGCAAGGGGGGCCAGAGATATGGAAAATCCACCCAGATGGCCCCAGAAGAGGTTTTTTGTTGTGCTAAATCTGTCTAAAAAGGTCACATATTGCTATTTTTGCATCAATCTTGATACAGAGTACTTAGTATATGTTGTACTTTGGATTCCTAAAGCTTTTAGTCTACTAACCCATCATTCAAGGTTAATTTTCACCAGTGGCGAGCCGTGACTTGTATACCTAGGCCCTCTGACCCCCACCCCTTCCCTCGAGTTATTACGTCACAGCGTATACTTCAGCGGAATGTCAAAACAACGGCCCGGGGTGCAAAACGCATCAATGAAAGCGACCCTCTACCACAGTGCTTCTCAAAGTGTGGTCCGCGGACCACTGGTGGTCTGTGAGCGCCCCCTAGCGTGAGTATATTGGTAACATTTGAAATAAATAAATACATTTAAGTTTTCTGTACTCTCGCGGGAATATCTCCGCAATGGAACAAGCTTAACTTTCGATTGCATGATATAGCCCAGGGCAACACCTTCGTCACATATGTTGCCACTTGTTTGTACCATTTTCAGGCGATTTATAATCTGTTCTAGAAAAACGATGTGTTTTGGGATATTTGTGGAGTTAGGTGGTCCGCGAGTGTTTTTTTATTGGTTAAGTGGTCCTTGGTATGAAAAAGTTTGAGAAGCACTGCTCTACCACACAAAACAACGCCTGTAAATAACCCTATTTGTGTTCTTTGAAATTGAAAAGGATATTGCATTGTGTTTGTTACTTTCGTTGCAGTTGTATGTCTTAAGTGTAATTTGGCATGCTTTTATTTTGAAGGCGAGTTGTTATGGAAACAAGAAAAGTTTCACAGCGGGCGGAACTTGTCATAAAGTCTGCGATAATAACACCCACCCATTTGAAGGGAAGATATGATTGGTCAATTGTACTGTCATTTGACATTACTCTCTCGTTCAGTTACTATAGCGGGGCCCTCTGTGAATTCATAGCTGGACCGCCTGGACGTCCAACAGCTTCACAGACTCGCAGAGACGAGCTTCTTTAATTGAACCCTTCACAACAGAAAATGAATAGGCAGATTCGAAGGATTTATTTATTTGGAAATGTTATTTTAAATACAATTAAATCAAGTTATTTTGGTAAAACTAATGAAAAATAAAACTAAAAAAATATATAAAATAATATATATATATTTTTAATGTTTTTAAATATTATTTTGTAGAATATCTTAGGCCCTCACAGAGGGCCTAGAGGGCCCTGACGGCTCGCCACTGGTTTTCACTATAAGTACAAAATGTTTTTTAGACGGACACTATAATATAATACCATGTTCAATCTGAATTTTCTTTAAAATAAAAAACATCTATATTGAATCTGACTTTTCTACATCCAACTCACAGGTTTATCATTACTTTGAGAAAAAAGATTATTAATTTAACCCTTTTAGAAGGGAAGATATGGTCATTTGTTTTGGGAATGTCATTTTCGAGCCTGAAACCTGAAAAACAGGCTCGGGGTAAAAACAACAAGGTTTGGGTTCGTTCTTCAGATGACTCTGACGTTAACGTGTAAGCTCAATAATGAACTCCAGCTCAACCAACCATATTGTAATATCTAAGTAATCATCTTGAAATATGACATTAATAATTGTAATATACAAACATCTTATTGTGAGGTTGATTTCACATACACTACTTCGATATTAGCTTGTCTACATACTCGAGCATAGCCAATTTAAATTAACCTTAGTGATGCATACAGTTCCTACCTACATAATAAAATATCTCTCTAAGTTACAAGGATGACCTTATTTTATCAACCTCAAACAGAAGCCGTTTGTTCTACAGTATTATCCCACTTAACGCTTAACACTTGTCTATTTCGTTTTAACCTTTATATATACAGTCTATGATTTTAACTTGGAGGCTACTATTAGCATCGTTAGCACCGATGTAGCTACCACTCGCTTACACGCTAACCCAAGCCTTAAGGTTGCCAACTTCCAGAAATGGAGAAACGGGACACATGCGCGTACGCGCGAAGATTTTCGGGTTTCTGGCGGATTTAGTTACTTTTTTTTATTACTTTATTTCGGTGTTAGGATTAGGTTAGGGTTATGTTATTTAATTATTTTGGGGGAGCCAGCCCCTAGGGTTCGAAAATGTTTTTGGGAGTCAAACCCCCCAAAACCCTCAAAATGCATAGAAAACTATGCATACCTATAACACAATACAAGCACAATGGTCTTACACCTGCATTAGGCTACTACATCACATTGTACATCAGCATGTTCAAATCGGATAGGTGGGCACTAGGGACATCTGGGCACCTCGATGTACAATTGACTATTTTGTCCAAAATGTTAAAAAATTAAATATTTGAAAAATGGTATTAAGTAATGCAAAGTATACATGATGTGAACATGCACGGTACATCATTATTAGACTTAATGTTATCCTTCAACCAACCATTTTCCCATCAATCAGCTGACTGACTCTCTCTCTCACTCACACACACACACACACACAACACACACACACACACACACACACACACACACACACACACAACACACACACACACACACACACACACACACACACACACACACACACACACACACACACACACACACACACACACACACACACACACACACACACACACACACACACACACACACACACACACACACACACACACACACACACACACACACACACACACACACACACACACACACACACCACACACACACACACACACACACACACACACACACACACACACACACACACACCACACACACACACACACACACACACACACACACACACACACACACACACACACCACACACACACACACACAGAGAAGACCCGAGACAGATCTCCACTCACAGGCTTTACCCAACTGTGTTTTTCTTCCACTGTTTGTTGTAAGACACAAGTCTTTTCTTTTTAGAATGGCCCAGAACCACATCCTCTCTCTCTTCTCCTCTTTCATTATCACCTCCTCCACCGGCAGCGCTCATTTCCCCACACGACTGAACAGGCTGACATGCCACACAAACAATGATGCCGCGCCCGCGGCCCACCGGAGAAAATCTCTCACACACACACACACACACACACACACACACACACACACACACACACACACACACACACACACACACACACACACACACACACACACACACACACACACACACACACACACACACACACACACACACACACACACACACACACACACACACACACACACACACACACACTTGCGAGCATTGTGCCTGCCCTGTCAACTGAGCGGTCCTAGCGCCCTTTACATACAGCACACAAACACACAGGCACGCAGCCAGACACACTGCATTGCGTGCAAACAGAAACATATTTTTATTTTTCCCTTTACACAGGAGTCCGGGACAAACAAAGTCCCGTACGGGACACGCCCCTTTTGGCTCAAATACGGGGCGTCCCGGCTAATACGGGACGGTTGGCAACCCTACCAAGCCTTAACATTCATTACGTAGCTGATTAAAATCATTAACACAAAAATAAAGTACTCGAATTTCACTTACCGCAAAACCGCATTCATGCACCGTCTGTTTTAACCGCAGAGCGAGTCACAATAGTCCGATATATAAGCATGAAGAACAAACAACCACGGCCGGCTACAAGTTGTGTTTCCTGGATGAGCTGAGCAGGCAGAGTCCCTGTAGCTAGCTTCATGGAGCAGGTAGCAGAGAGACAAGAAGCCAGCAGCAGCAGTCACTTGACAGAGCCGTCACTCAATGTGACCACACCCTAATTTATGCACAAACTTTAAGACCTAATATAAATAAAAGGGTCGTGTTAGAAAACAATTCACTCACAGATTCATAATCATGAAGGTGGAATCTAACTGTGGGGGAAACTTCTGTGTAGCAGCAATGCAATGGGAGTCACCGACTCAGGAAAGAGACACGGGAAGAGCAGGAGCTTTGATGTCAAACACTGATGGTTTATTTGGAGCTTCGGCCGAAGAATTCACATCACAAGTCACAGCAGCCACGATCTGACTGCACGGTAGAGTTGCCACGTCAATTCTGAAGAACTCTACCTAGACCCATGTATTTAGCTAGTTCCGAGAACATCATCAACATGCTGCATAACAAGATAAAATCATAACACCTCTATCAGCTGACGCCAATAGGCAGGAACAGGGAGACAGAACACTGAGAGCACAGCAGCCAAGGTGTGCTCAGCCAGTCTTTGGACACCTTTCATGGTTAAAAAGGGCCCAAGATTTGAAAACACCCTGATCAAAAGGAGGTAACCCACTTAACTTTAAAATGTTTAAATCAGTTAAAAACAGAGCAGCATCCAGCCCCAGGTTGCTCACATCCATACTTGCCAACCCCCCCGGTTTTGAAATGCTCCCGATTTCTGAGGTCTCAAGTTTGGCAAGTATGCTCACATCTCTCCACACCAAATCAGCCGGGCCGGTCAGATACCTCTGTAAAAACTGCATCCTGAAAGTGGCTGTTCGGCTGGCCAGGTGGATCAGGCCCTGTCCCCCCTCCTCTCTAGATAAAAACAGCACCCCCTGTGGCACCCAGTGTAGACCCTCCCAAAATTAATCTACCAACTTATTTTGTATCTGGGCTAGTAAGCCTGAGTGAGGGTCCACACAGGTAAGCCTGAGGGAGGGTCCACACAGGTAAGCCTGAGGGAGGGTCCACACAGGTAAGCCTGAGGGAGGGTCCACACAGGTAAGCCTGAGGGAGGGTCCACACAGGTAAGACGGTGCCACAGTTGGGATGCCACAAGGTTGTTTAAAACCAAAACTACCTTTAAAAGACATCTGAGGGAGCAGCCACTTCCACTTGGACGGCTTTCCCTCTATCCTTTCAATATAGTCATCCCAGTTCTTCAGGACTATGCTTTTATTACCCAGGAACACACCCAGGTACTTTAGCCCATCTTTTTTCCATATCATGTTCTGGGGAAGAACTGGGAGACCGCCACTCCACTCACCGACAGCGAGGGCCTCACTTTTCTTCCAATTCACCTTCGCTGCCGATGCTGAACTAAACTCCCTCACGATGTTAACTGAAATGTCTGTATCTTTTTGGTCTCTAATAAAAACAATGATGTCATCTGCATAAAAACATGCTTCCACTAAAAGCAGGTAAAAACAGCCCTTGCAGTTTGGAGCGTATTTTGTTTAGGAGGGGTTCTAGGGAGAGTGCATAGAGCATGCCAGACAGAGCACAGCCTGCCGCACCCCTCTACACACTCTAAAAGGAGCACACAGCCCACCGTTGAACTTCAGCACACTCTCAATCGTATTATACAACACCTTGATCTTGGCTATGAAACCAGCGCTGAACCCAAACTTCTCCATTACTTTCCAGAGGAAGCTGTGCTCAAAGCGGCGAAAGCCTTTTCCTGATCTAGAGAAATCAGACCAGTATTAATGCCCAATGAGCTGGAGACCTCCAAAACATCTCGAATTAGGTGGACATTGTCCACCATGGACCTGCCGGGCACACAGTAGGTCTGGTCCCGGTGGATGACCTGCTCCACAGCCCTCCACAGCCCTCCCCAGCCTGGTGGCCAAAGCCTTGGACAGAAGTTTGTAATCCACACACAGCAGAGACACAGGGCGCCAGTTTTTGATGTCCTGCAGGTTTCCTTTTTTTAGTAGCAGCGTGATCACCGCTCTCCTGCAGGACATCGGCATCGAGCCAGAGGCCAGACTTTCATTAAAAATGTCTAAAAGGTCATGTGACAAGACGTCCCAGTAGGCTTTGTAAAACTCTACAGAGAGGCCATCGATACCAGGAGCCCGCCGTCCCGGCATGCCTTGCAGGGCGGTCTGCAGCTCCTGGATCGTTATCGTTGGCCTCCTCAGAGACCTGAGGTAGTTCGTTGCAGAACCCCTCGGACAGAGATTCCCCCTCCTCATACTCGCTTGTATAGAGGGTGGAATAAAAGCTCACAGCTCGCCTCCTGATCTGGCTTGGCTGTGTTATTTCCTGCCCTGTGTCTGACAGCAGTGAGTGGATCACTCGCCTCTGCCCATTATTTTTCACCAGGCCGAAGAAGAAGCTAGTGGGAGCATCCATCTCATTGGTGTTGAGAAACCGGGACCTGACCAGTGCACCCTGAACTTTAACGTCCAGCAGGTTGGCTAAAGCCATTTTTTTCTCTTTGAGGATTTCAATATATCCTCGATCTCCTGTGGTCTCACTGATTGTTTCTAGTTCCACGATATCACTCTCCAGGTCTTTCATAGATCTAATGATGTCTTGTGTGACATTGAGGGTGTGCTGTTGGCAGAGCAATCTGATCTCAGTCTTACCATGGTCCCACCACTGCCTGAGACTGCTAAAATCTCCCTTCCTCTGCTTAAAAACACTCCAGAAATAAATAAGGGCCTCTTTCAAATGTTTATCAAATGTTAAAACCGAGTTAAAATGCCAATATGCACTTCTAGGTAAAACATTACATAAAAGCAAAGAGTGATCCGTAAAACCAGCAGGTGATATGCTGCACATTTTAAAAATATTAAAATGATGCTTAAAACAATAAAAACGATCCAGTCTAGCTGAGATGAGATTAGAATGAGATTCTATTCTCTCTGATGTGGGACCAGGTGTACTGCCTGTTGTCTGCGTGCATCCTCCTCCATACATCCACCAGGCCGTGGGAGTGGACCAGCTGCCTCAGAGCATGCTGGATGCGGCTCTGCATGGTTGCGATCTAAAGATGCATTTTCTGTACAATTAAAATCCCCACCCAAGAATAAAAAATCCTCCGTGGCACAACCGTTTGCAACAGCTAGTAAAAACAGCTTCCTCTCTGCACCGTTTGTTGGAGCATACACATTTATAAAAACAACTGTAAAAAGGTCAAACCGTGCTTTTATTAAAAGCAACCTCCCATTCATAAAATGCTCGACCTCCAGAGAGACAGGACTAAAAGACTTGGAGAGGAGGAAGCCCACCCCCCCCACTGAGAGAGGTGTTGTGGCTTAAAACGACTTCCCCCTCCCACTCCTTTTTCCAGTCCGTCTCATTAAAAACGTCGCTGTGCGTCTCTTGTAAAAGATCGACATGTTTTATTTTTGCAGTCTGAAATATTAAAGCCCTCTTTCTTTCCTCTCTGGCTCCATTTACATTTAAACTTCCCACTCTAAAAGTATCCATATTAAAAGCAAAAATAAAAACAAATAAATTAAACACACACATTGAGGTTTTTAAAATCACTTTTTGCTTCCTTACTTTATTCACAATTTGTTTTAGTCTATAAACTTCCAGCTCATCCAGGACAGACTGCTCTTTGCGGCTCATGTGGAGTCTTGCTGAGGCACAAAAAACTGCCAAATCTGGGAAATATTCTTCTATGATTACGTTATGTTGGTTTTTTGTCTGCACCAGGTCATTTTTTATCATTTCAGCCGAGTACATTTTTTTGTTGGCTACTGCTCAAAAAACCTGGCACATCGCTGCTGTCAGACACACAATCATCCCAACTCTCATGCGCCTGTTCTTGCTCTCTTTCTTCCTTTCCCTCACTCACTACTTTACTGCTTTTTGCAACGGTTGATTCATCCTTTTTATTTCTCCTGCGTTTAATAGCAGTCTTTTTTTTATTTATCATTTCTGTTGCGACCTCCTCTTCCTCCATCTCAGCAACCTCCACCTGCTCGCCCCATGTTTTCTTCTCCTCTCCTGTTTTGTCCAAATGTGTTTCCCTATCTATATCCTCCTCCTGTGTTTTACTGACTTCACCTGTCCCTACATTTTCTTTTACCAAATCACCAAATCACCAAATCACCAAATCACCTTGTGGTTCATTGATTATTTCAGGTTTTTTTTTCACCATTTGTCTTTGTTTTTTTATCTTTTTTTCTCCCATCCCCCTTTTCTTCTGCTTCACACAAAACCACCACCTAATTTTCCTGGACATAATCACCCACACCTGTGCAACACCACCGCACCGCAAGCCGGGCACAGCAGCAGAACCGCGCAGTGCAGCACAGTATCATATAAACTTGTCTGCGGTGAGACACTACATGTTTCGGTAACTGAGACTTACATCCAGACAGCATCTTTTTTACGGGAGAAACAAGTTTCCCGTGTCTGGACAGTTCTGAGGAACTCATCAGTTATGAAGGGAGGGACATTAGACAGTACAACTTTGGTTGCGGGAAGCATCAGCAGCTGTACTTGTACAAACATTTCTCTCACCGTGATGCCCGTCTCGATGACGAGGTTCACTTTCTCCACCTGATCCAGAAAGATCACCACCGCGCTGTTCATCCGCGCCAGGGACTTAATGCTGCTGTGCCCGACCTTCTCTCCCACAGCCAGCCCGATCTCCTCCACAGTGCATGGGAAGCCGGCTGAGATTTGAATGCGTGCTCCCCATTTACCATGGCGTCAGACGCCGGCCGGCGAGACACCGGCAGGAGAAGCCCACAAACACCACCAAAAAGCACGAAAAGTAAAGCAAATCAAACCACCACCGATAAACTAGCCTATATTTAATGAACACCCATTACACAAAAATAAACTGAAAATATAACGAAAAAGTCTCGCTCTTCTCTTTCTGTCGCACTCCAAAATCTCCCAGCATGCACCAGAAGAACAACAACAACAACAACAACAACCTTTATTGATCCCCAGAGGGGGAAATTCTGTTTCTACTCTGTTTTTTATACAAGCACATGGGCGTCCACCCCGAGAAGGGGGGGGGGGTTGCATTTTGAATTGAGCCGTCCCTTATCTACTATCTCTTTACGTTAGTAAAGCCGGCACTTCTTTAGAGAGCCGAGCCAAACGATCCGGCTCTCTAAAGATGTGCCGGCTGTTTCGGCTCCCAAACGGCTCTTCATGTTACCACAGTTTACCACGGAGCCTCAGTTTCGCCGCTGCGACGCTCCGGTGCTCGCAGTTCACGCGCGTGCTCCACTAGCACCCCCCCGCTCATCGCGTCCAAATCGCGCACGTTCCGTGTTGTCCTGTGGCAGGCTCCTTTTGGGATGTCCTTGTCCTTGTATCAGAAACAGTGCACAACGTGTTTTGGAAGTAATATGGTCTGTGTTTACATTAGCAAGCATCGCTAATGGCCCGTCCACACAGCGGCGTGCGTTGACGCGTCACCATTCACTTTGAATGGGGTGACGTCACTTTTCGCCGAACTGCATTGTGGGAAGCGACACGGACCGTTGCTGGCGTTGCTGGCTGCAAAAGTTGAACAATGCTCAACTTTTGAAGCCTCTGCAGAAGCGTCAGCCAATCGAATCATATGCCAGTACAAGCTCTAGCCAATCAAACTGCTGGATGTGTGTTAGGGGCGGGAGATTCATGTGATTGGTTGTTGGTCGAGTTTCAGACACGCCCGCCGGCAAGCTTCAACGCTTCAACGCACGCCGCTGTGTGGACGGGCCGTAAACCTCAGCTAACGTTGTACTGGAGAGTGTTGTGTTCAAAATTCCAGGAAAGACAGACGACTTCTAAGTTTAACTATTTATTATGAGAGAGCAATAGATATATATCACTTGGCCAAGGACTCCGTCACGTCATCAAAATCACAGACAGCAAAGCTGTAATCTGTCAGTCTTTTTCCGGACAAGAGCCTCGAACCTCGTGCGTGCATACATTTTTATGACACAGGGCGTTGCCCGTACATCTATGATTGGTCAAGACTAGCTGAAGAGATACCATGGTTTAGACTTGGTTCTCTTTTGTAGTTGCGCAGACTTAGAAAAAAGTATCTTGGCAACACGATCCTCCAATCAGCATTCGGCCGGCCTGTGGAAGTCCCTTCCTACTCTGGGGTCATCATACGTCATTAGTTTTTTCTGAAGCTTTCTGCAGATATAGTGGAATCTTCAAAATGCTGCTTCCTAGATGTGTGTGGGAGTGAAGCTCCCATACAACTCAAGGCCGGAGTGATGTCCTGTTTATGAATAACTCTTTGTATTCTTTCAGTGTCTGCACCTGACCTTGCTTCTCTGTATTGCAGGCTAAAGACGTCTATTTATTCCAAAGTCACAGCCACATAAATGAGCACAATAAGCTTATAATGTAATAATAAGAATCAGTCTTTCTAATGTTATATAAAAATAGCCTCCACCAGAGAGTATGTGTAAAAAAGCCGGATATAACAGGTACTCACCTTGTGGTAAACCTGCAAGAGAGAAAGCGTTTGAGCTCCATACTGTTTCAGAAATAATGCTTGATGTGGTTTGGACATTGAAAGTTATGGCCCTATAATATATTGTTCAAATATAGTATGTGGGACCTTTAATGCATTGTAACCCATTAATTAATCCACATTCTGTTATTGATGTGTGGTTCTCTTATGCAGGGAGCTGAAGCACCGGGCTGTCCAACATCCCAATGAACCCAAGTTCCAGATCCATGAGTACATTGAAGCTCAGAAGGAGAAGTCCGGCTGCTGCAGCTACATCTGAGTCTCTCTGCTTTTGAGTGGGAGGAAGCCCCATGAACTAACTGAAGCTCCTAGAATATTCTGCTGCCATCCTTTCACAAGATAAACCCAGCTACACTCACTTAGCCCATGGTTTGCTTTAGCCGAGAGCTTTTTACCCCAGGAACATGTTCAAACTTTGCCTGACTTAGCATACTCAGCCATAACCACACTCCAACTGAAAACCAATCCAATTTAAATGAATTTTCATATTTAACTAATTATATCATTAATGCTTTTTTGAACACAGTTTTTTTGTGCTTGCTTTACATAGAACTCAGAGAAACGTTTTTTTACCTAATTTAATGTATCATAAAAAGTGTGTTACAAGACACCACTCTGCCAAAGTGCAAGGAAGCTTCAGGCAGTTTCATAAACCCACACAATTCTGGCACAGGCCAGAGGAGCACACAGTCTTAGTGTGGATCAGCCTTGAAAAATGTACAATTGTACAACCTTGTGTATTATGCAATCTACAGACAGACACACAAAGGCCATAGATGCAGTTCAAAGACATCCCCCTTGGACAAAGCCCTGTCTGTTAATGACGCCGTGAGGAGAAACGCTCAGGGACCACGATGCAGGAAGCTAACATGCTCTGAGCCAGAAGAGTAAGAGCAGCAACTGCTTCTCAACATGCAGAGGAACCCAAATGTTCTGGTCTCCTGAAACATGTCACTCGCAGAAGATTGCTGCATAGGACCATAACTTGGATCTCCAGTTTTGTCTAATAAATGTACAGTACATCATATTGTGTTTATATAATGTGAGTGAGTGAGACAACAATGTTGTTTGCATGACTTACCTTCCTGTGTGTGTGTGTGTTTGTGTGTGTGTGTGTGTGTGCGTGCGTGTGTGTGTGTGTGTGTGTGTGTGTGTGTGTGTGTGTGTGTGTGTGTGGTGTGTGTGTGTGTGTGTGTGTGTGTGTGTGTGTGTGTGTGTGTGTGTTTGAGATATATATATATATATATAGATAGATAGATATACAGTAAATATAATTTGTGTATTTTGCTTTTATGGCTTGATGAAGGACTCTAAAGCTCAGCTGCTGGGTTGCATGTACCAAATGTGTGCGCAGTACCTCTAGGTGGCTATGGGATTAGTTTTGTATCATAAAGATAAAGCAACACTTTCTCAGAATAAAGCAAAACTATGAGTTTAAAAGAAAAAAAAACGGAGTCAAGCAAAATAAAATACATTTCAAAAATAAAACTATAAGTTGCAAACAAATCATTTGTGTAATCATGTAAACTATAAGTCTTTTTTCTTTGTTTTAACATAGGTTTTTGTTTGCAGTTCTTGTTTCTTCTTTCTCAAAGATCAGACTTTTGCTCTCGCTGCAGCTTTCTCTTTTGCGCTCCCTCATTTTTTGTTTGAGATTTTGACACAAACCTCCCAGGTGGGCGGGACTTTCAGGGGTTCGTCCCCATTGGCTACTCAGTTTTTGAGTGACAGCCCAGTCCTCCAGCGATTGTACAGTGCAGGCAGCTGCGGCGCGGTAGCTGCCTGCGCGTGGACAGAAGACCCCAGAAGAACCAGCATTTCAATTATTATAATACTACAAGTGAAAATATATGTAAGTATTGATCATTTGTGTTGTTTGTACTATACGGTCTGTTTCTTTATTGTGGTAAGTGAGAAGTAAAGCTGTGCTATGAAAGTTAGCTTGTGCTACCTTTAGATCCATAACAATGCAAGCTAAGTAGCCTAACAGTTAGCTACATAGCTAGCAGTGAGTGAGCGTTCAGACACCGGCGCACACACTCAAACGGACTCCTGTGCCTTACTCTACCAACAGGTTTTCATGATTCTGTTTAGATATGCAAGTATAAGCCATGATAGCTTATTTTATTAACACGCTAATTTGATATGAAAATCAATAGAGGCTGAGTTAACTTTGTAGGAAAACCTACCGTCCATGAGCTGTGTTTTATTTGTTAACTTCATATTTCTCATTTCCTAAAACATTTATTTCCCTCTCATATTAACAGTGTGGATCATTGAGACAGCGTGGCGTCCAGAGTCTTATCCCGTTTCCCACTTCCTCTGAGGGGACATCATCAGATCCTAGGAGGGGGGCATGAAGAAAGAACTGCACCAGCTTCATCCACGCTGGCGTTACTGTTATCACTGGCTCAGTGTCATTTCATTTGACCAAATGGCTTTACATATACATTTAATAGATTTTATTATTATCCACCTTTTGTTGGTTTTTGTTGGTTTGTTGTCCTTTTATTTAAAACATTCTTTGAGACTTCCTCTTCTGGTTCAAATTTCAATAAATGTAATTTGTATAATCACTCTTTTGTCTTTATTCTACATGGAAATGTTGGAGATTCCATTCAAATCTGTTGATTATTCATATCTTCCTCAGGCTAGGAATAGTATGTCGATTTTGTAATGCTAAATGTATATCATTTTCTCACAGGATATAGAATGAGACAACACGGTTTTATCCATTGTGTATGAATGCTTCAGCTCTTCAGACCAACATAGTAAGATGTGAGCATGTTCCTAATTGTGTTGGTATGCAGCCTAGGTCTGCTCTGTTTCATAAAGCAAATCTGCCACTTTTATATTGCAGAATTTGTTAAATTAAAGCAGTCTTTAATTGTTTGTCCTAAACATAGCAATATATGCTTTTGAAATGTAACATGTCTTGAAAAATAATAGTATACAGTTTATATTGTGTATCACCTTTAGCTTAAAAATACATAGATGTGTTTTTTTAATCTATAAAATAAATAGACAGACACTTTATCAATCCCAAATTGGGAAATTATTTAACAGCAGCAGTGTGTTCAGGTATTCAAATATTTAAAGTTGGAATATAGTACAAACTACTGTAGGAGCAGACACAATAGTGGTGGCTCAAATCCCACCTGTGCTCCGCACCGTCCGTTAGATGAGCCTGGTCGGATTGATAAAAGAGGGAGTTCAACACACCGGCATAAAGTTATAACAATAATCTGATTTTAATGGTAAAAAACACCAATACAAGTTTACAGAGTACTCCGGACTCCCAGTTCTACTGCTGTGCGATACAGGTATCGGGACCAGCCAGTCAGAAACAGGGGGCATTTTGCATGAAGAAACAACAGTATGGACATATTTGGAGGTGGAGATGTGTCGGCTCTTCCGTCCCATTTTACTCCTAAACGAATTAGAGTTCTGGGAAAAAGTATCTTTCTTCTGAACAGAGCGTGACAGCATCGGAACTATACAAGGTCAGAATCACTTTGTATCTTATACCTGGGTTAACTCCTTTAATTTCCCAGGGAAGATTTCACACAAACTATTCTTTTAAAACAATCAAACATTGTACACAGAAATATTGGTGTGTGTGTGTGTGTGTGTGTGTGTGTGTGTGTGTGTGTGTGTGTGTGTGTGTGTGTGTGTGTGTGTGTGTGTGTGTGTGTGTGTGTGTGTGTGTGTGTGTGTGTGTGTGTGTGTGTGTGTGTGTGTGCATGCTGATAAGCAGAGGCATATGTGTGTGTGTGTTGCTGATATCTGGGTGAAGGAGTTTATGTGTGTGTGCTGCATGAAGACAGGAGGAGGTGTATGTCAGGGTTTCCGCTAGGATTTTTTCTCGCCGGTCAAATGTCCGGGCAGAATTTATTTTACCGGACACATTTGAAAATTACCGGTCATATTTCAATAATAATAATAAGAGTTGTGTAGCAGAGTTTCCGTTAGCAGGTCATTACCGGACTATGAGCAGATATGCTTCAGTTTAAAACTCAGTTCACGGGGCTCATTTTTATATTGCTTCAGTTTATAATCGTAACAGATCGAAAAATTCAGATTCATTTTTCAATAAATTATTCCACAAACAACAAACAACATAATTATTACATTCAAACAAACTACTTGTAGTAGATAACGTACATTATTCAAAAGTTTACATTAACTTTGAATAATAACACGGGAGAAACGGATCATCTCTTTTCCCCTCTCCCTCCCTCTCTCTCCTGACAGCCCGTCAGTTTCTCATGCAGCTCCTGCAGCTCGCTAAACAGAGGGCGGGGCTTCAGGTGATTATGCAGAGCTGCGTGTCTCGGTCAGACTCAGCAGCTGATCTGATCTCTCTCGCGTGTCCGGTTATACTTCACTCGCGTTTATGTCCATATCGATCAGATCCAGCTCTCCTGATCGGCCTTTATAGAGAGCACCGATCAAACTATTAAGAGTGAATATCGGCCGATAATGACCGGCGGCCGATCTATCGGAGCCTCCCTAATTATTACCAGACATTTTGACCGGCAGGTTTTGAATTTACCGGTTTTTAATACATTTTACCAGCTAAAAACCGGTAATTACCGGCTAACGGAAACCCTGGTGTATGTGTGTGTGTCAGGATCTCTGGGTCATGGAGTGTAAGTAAGAAGGTTTAGATATATAGGATTACTTTAAACAGTCCCAAATAATACATGTTCACTTCAATACAGTTCAAGATAATACCTGTTTACTTTAATACAGTTTAGAACAATATCCGGGTGCTTTACTACACATCACAAGTATAATGCACAGCAATCCATAAGATAAGTCCGATATGTTCATGAAACTCCTCAGGAGACACCGACACTAACGTGGGCCGAGTGGACTCCGGAGTTTGCTGCATGAGTTGCACTGTATGATCTGTGGTGTAGTGGGCTGTCACTCAAAAACTGAGTAGCCAATGGGGACGCACCCCTGAAAGTCCCGCCCACCTGGGATGTTTGTGTCAAAATCTCAAACAAAAATGAGGGAGCGCAAAAGAGAAAGCTGCAGCGAGAACAAAAGTCTGATCTTTGAGAAAGAAGAAACAAGAACTGCAAACAAAAACCTATGTTAAAACAAAGAAAAAAGACTTATAGTTTACATGATTACACAAATGATTTGTTTGCAACTTATAGTTTTATTTTTGAAATTTATTTTATTTTGCTTGACTTCGTTTTTTTTCTTTTAAACTCATAGTTTTGCTTTATTCTGATAAAGTGTTGCTTTATCTTTATGATACAAAACTAATCCCATAGCTGCGCAGTACGTCGACCGCGGTCGCAAAGCTGGTAGATCACGAGTCATTCATAAAAAAAAAAAATCCAGCTCCGTTAAAATAGACAAAACAGGTTTTGATCCCTCCTCCCTTGGTCTCCCTGCCACCTAATTCAGGAGTTTACTTGATTGACAGAAAAAGCGACCTATCGCTTTCCAGTCTGTTAACCCAGAATGCAAAGCGATACAAAATCAGTCAAGTGCCGGGAAAACTCAAATTAAGTTCAAGAGACAAACAAGAGACAAACAACAAAATGAGTGCAGGACCGAGCAAGAAGCTAAAGACAAACCACTTCCACCCAGAATGGGAGGAAGAGTATTTGTTTGTGATGTCACATTCAAAGGTTATTTGCCTTATTTGTAAAGCAAGCGTCGCTCTGCCAAAGAAAGGTAACGTGGAGAGGCATTATCGGAGTGTTCACAAGGCATATGACAGCGACTTCCCTCCGAGTAGCGAGTTGAGAAAGAGAAAGGTCATGTATTATTGCTACACAAATATTATCTCGCAGTCTTAGTGTCGCCAACTCGTTTCTAACATGCAAAAAGACAAACAAATGCGTCTATGGTCGGTGTATTTTCGACCTTTCCAATCGAGACGAGATCTCTCTCTCCCCCGTCTGTGCGCGAGGGGGCGGGGCAGTTTACACACACGCGGCTGCTACAAGCAGCAACACACGGAGGAGATGGCGGAGAGAAACCTCCAAGGTGTGGTTAAATGTTACCCGTCTTGAGGTGGACAATGCTCGTTGCCAAGAGTGTTTAGTATGGAAGCAAACAAGAGACAGAAGTATTTGAATTGTATTAGACACCGAATTTATAGCATTGAAAATAATTACAAACACACCTCTATCTTAAATAACACACTTGCTCTGCAATAATATGTTTCTTGATATTTCTGTTAGGAAAGGACACGCCTGAGAGACAGGACTGCTTCACCATGTTCTCTTTCTCTGAGGGTCCAGAAGAACATCCAAGAGGGAAAGGAGAAGCTGATGTTATGAGATTTAAGAGCAGTACAGGACATTCACTAAGAGACACTTATATTGTAACACAAAGACCTGCACACTGACTAGTTTTGTAGTCTAACAGGAACTTCATTTGTGTGTTGTTTTGTGTTTTACGTTGCACCTCAGAGACCGTGTGATTAGTGTCAGGCCTATAAAGTTTGGCAAAAAAAAAAAAGTCAGCTGATCAAATGCATTTGCCTCACTTTATGAGCTTCATAATACTTGTGCCTTGTACCGCGGAGTTTGGAACGTCATAAATAAATGGTGCCAATCTTCATTCAGATGTGAATGTGTAATCTAACAGTTTCAGTAAGAATAAAGGACAAAAGGAGTGCAAATACAATTTATTGAAATGTGAACTAAAAGTTATCAAGCATGAACCATCACCATTGTTTTTAAATAAAAACGAAATAATATACATAAGTTACACTAAATGTTAATCTGTTAATTGACAGGCTAGGCCTGTGCAGGTGGTAACAGCTATGCCCAGCATGGGCTAAGTTCTGCTGGTGCAGGTCCTCCTCCCTCAGGCCTGGTCCTCCTCCCTCAGGCCTGGTCCTCCTCGCAGGGAAAGACCCTCAGCCCTCTCCGGCCAAAGCAACAGACAGGACGTTCATAAAGCTGAGGTCTCCCCCAAAGTCTCTAATCATCCATCCTGTGAATATGAGAGGGGAACAAATAGTGTAATAGATGCTTTGGACAATAAGAAATATAAAGTTAACTGTTGAGTTGCTCAGTTTTTTAGATTGACAGGGTTTAATAACACAAACAAAAAGAGAGAAATAAAGATTGGTCTTTCAATAAATTGTGTTGATTTTGTCTTTTGAATTGTTTGTCTAAAGTCAAGTAGCTAGAACTGTTACTTATAGTTTGAATGATACAGTCTGGTTATAATGTTTGGAGGAGGCATCAGAGGTAAGAGCACCATTTGTTGTGTTCCATCCACAACAAATGCACACAGATCGATGTGTGTATTTATGTATCTACTATTTCTTGAATCATTACTGTCAGTCCAAAACAAGAGATTTTGTTTTAGTAACATGTTTTTAAAACATTATCTCTTTTCCACTACACTTGAATACTTTAGTTTTTACATCACTACATTTATCTAACAGCTTTAACATTGTAAATGTGTCACTTCGGACTCTGGGTAATTATGACAGCATGTCCTACTGTTTTGAGAGTTTGAACAAACCAGACCTGCATCTATTAATGTAGAAAATAGTCAGCACATTAAACCATTATGAAAGTAATCATTAGTTAGCTCATTGTTCAAAATGAGCTCCAACTACAACAGTTAAGTCAACTCGTGCATCGGTAATAACAATAAAACAAATGATATAATATAATAGTATAACTTGTGTCTACTTTAAATACTTTAACAACACTTTCCTAATTATACTAGCATACTTTTACTAAAGTAACATTAACATGTTTAAATGCAGGGATTTTGTAAGAGAGTACTTGTATAGTGTAGCATGGTCTACTTGACTTATCTAACCGAAGTGATCGTTACGTTACTTTGCAAACCGTCACCCCCCCCTTCACACACACACACACACAAAAGGACACGGTAACGTTGTGATTCACTTCAATTAATGATAACTACGGAGCTTGCTAACAGCAAGGCTACTTCACTCATTTAGCTAGCTAATGTAAGATACAAATGCTGTCGAGCCCTCACTGCTTGTAAAATAAAGAGCACAAACTGACTACTTACCCGAGCCCCGCTGTTCTCCGTCATTTTTCTCCCGGGTTGTTGTGATCACATGACTGACAAAGCCGTGCTCTGATAGGCCAGAAGTCGGTTTGTTTGCATTAGGGCTCGATTGCTTATCCTGTCTGAGTAGCCCGGATGATGCTGCATCGCAATTTTGGACATCGAATTTTATACACCGAATTTTTTGACGTGAATTTGTGGGATCTGAATTTGAACATTCAAATTTTTTTCACATGAATTTTTACATTTTTATTTCACATAGGTAAATTCGGAGCAAAAACATTCAGATACATGATTTTCAAAGTAATTATTTTCAATGCTATAAATTCGGTGTCTAATACAATTCAAATACTTCTGTCTCTTGTTTGCTTCCATAGTTTAGCATGTGAGGGACGGTAACACGAGCAATTTGTCTAAACATTTAGCAAAAGTGCACCACATTCAGACGGAGGAATGCACCGGGTTCCACTGTCTCTCTAGCAGCTCTGTAGCCCCATCCACGAGTAACGTTTCCACGTCAGGTGTTATGTATGCTAGCAGCAACACAGAGTTAACTCCATTATACAAACATGGGTTAATGATTAGAGGAAAACTGAGTTACTCTTTATTTTGTTAAAGTTTCAGCTATTCTGTTTACAGTTCTGTCATCACATTATTTAATACGATTTGTTAAAACACTGTTGTTTCTTTTGATGTGAAATATGTATTTAATTTAAATAAAAAGCAATGTTAATTTTGTTGACAATTTGTTAAGTTAATTTAATAATATATGTATTTTTGAATCAAGTATTCATCTTTATTGTCTTCATTGTTAGTTTCCACATGCCTAAAACAACCTCAAGCTACATCTAAAAGTTGATGGCTAAATAAGAGCGTTTGAGAAATTGTGCAAGGCATACAGTAATAGTCCGAATAGTCGATTAATCGTTTCATTAATCGATTATCAAATTAGTCGTTTGTTGCAGCCCTATTGTAGTTATCCCATGTATAAATAAAACGTGTTATTCAGCAACCCTTGTAATTTGGGATTTTATTTTTGGTTGGTAGACCTCGGTGAGCTGGTCATTTCAAAAGTAGCTCACCAGCCAAAAAATGTGGGCACCCCTGCTCTAGAACATATGGAACTGTTTATATTTGTATCAAGAAAAAAAACTATAAGGTAGCAAACAGGTTTTTTCACACTTCCAGGACACAGAGCGCGAAAGCCACCTCTCTGTGGCCCTTCACAGAGCCCCAAAGGACGGACTAAGCAGCTCCAGCATGTCTCCCTAACATGTGCACTTCCATAACCTCGCACACCCTGAGACCCCGGAATAATACAATAAGTTGAACAATGAGGGTTAACTTTAGTTTTGGAATACAACATCTAACATATCTTAATAACAATAATATAATTAATAATAATAACTTCATCAACATATTAAAGCTGCATTATTGGACAGATTCCTTGTCCGTCCATCATTGCTTGTTGGGCAGAAATACTACACTGGTGTCAGCAGAGTTTCACATTTTCAGGCAGAAAATCAAACAGAACTATGAGCCTGCTTGAAGTAGCTAAAATACTTTTACATTAATAATACAAAAATATTCATTTGTGCAGCTTTAAGAAACTCTGATGTCTGAACAACAAGGTTCTTTATTTGTCATACGAACATAGCTACAGTGTAGTTATGACGATGAAAATCTTAGGTTACAGGCTTCTCCAACAGTGCAAAACAACAACACAGATAAACAGAAAAATATAGTGCAAGTAAATAGTAAATAGAAAAAAAAAAGAAAAAATTGTTTAAAAAAGTGAAATAGTGCAATATGACTATATGCAAGTTATTGGAATATGATATATTAGGTAAATAGATAAATAATTTATAACTAGCAGCCAGATGAATATTATGGATGTTGTTTCAACAGTTCAGGTGTTCAACATATGTTGTTTCAACAGTTCAGGTGTTTAACAGTCTTACTGCCTGTGGGATGAAACTGTCCCTGAGTCTGGTGGTTTTAATCCTGATGCTGTGGTACTGGTACCGCCTGCCAGACGGCAGCAGACAGAACAGTTTGTGGCTGGGGTGATGGGGGTCTTTTATAATCCTGAGGGCTTTATTCCTGAGCCTCTGGGAGTAAAGGTCCTCCATGGATGGCAGCTCCGTCCTGGTGATGTTCTGTGCAGTTTAAAGCCTATCGATTGAGGGCGGTTCAGCTGCCGTACCAGGCCGTGATGCAGCCAGTCAGGATACTCTCTATTTAGAAGTTGCAGAGTATCCTGGAGTCCATGTTGAACCTCCTCAGCCTGCGGAGGAAGAAGAGCCGCTGTCGTGCTTTCTTGGTGATGGCGTGAAGAGTCCATGTCAGGTCCTCAGTGATGTGGACACCGAGGAACCTGAAGCTGCTGACTCTCTCCACCATAGTCCCATTGACGGTGATGGGGGCGTGTCCCTCTCTCTGCTGCTTCCTGTAATCCACAATCAGCTCCTTGGTTTTGCTGACGTTGAGATGGAGGTTGTTATCCTGGCACCAAGATGTCAGGTTTTCGACCTCCTCTCTGTACGCCGTCTCATCGCCGTCTGTGATCTGGCCGATGCCGGTCGTGTCGTCAGCAAACTTCACGATGGTGTTGGAGCTGTGTGTGGTCACGCAGTCGTGAGTGAACAGGGAGTAGAGGAGAGGGCTTAGCACGCAGCCTTGAGGGGCTCCGGTGTTGAGGGTCAGGGTGGAGGATGTGATGTTTCCCACCCGCACTGCCTGGGGTCTGCCCGTCAGGAAGTTCAGGATCCAGTCACAGAGGGCGCTGTTGAGACCGAGGTCTCTGAGCTTGGAGGGCACAATGGTATTGAAGGCTGAACTGTACTCAATGAACAGCATTCTCACATAATGTTCCAGGTGTGAGAGGGCAGTGTGGATGGTGAGGGCTATGGCGTCGTCTGTGGAGCTGTTTGCTCAGGCAGACTGCAGGGGGTCCAGAGAGTCAGGGAGGGAGGAGGTGATGAAGGTTTTGACTAACTGCTCAAAGCACTTCATAATGATGGAGGTGAGTGCTGCTGGGCGGTAGTCGTTGAGGCTGTTGATTTTAGTTTTTTTGGGGACAGGAACGATGGTGGAGTGTTTCAAACATGTGGGGACTACAGACTGCAGCAGGGACCTGTTGAAGATGTCTGTGAACACTTCTGCCAGCTGAACTGCACACACCCTGAGAACACGGCCAGGGATGTCATCAGGTTCAGGAGCCTTGTGTGGGTTAACCCTTTTAAAGCATTTGCACACATCTGCCCTGTTTAAAACAAAAGGGCAGGGCTCCTGGTCCTTCTCTGCCTGGCTGCTCTCGAAGCGAGCAAAAAAACTATTTAGCTCATCTGGGAGAGATGCGCACGCAGACACTCCCGCAGCACCCCCCGCTGCTCCTTTGTAGTCTGTCATTGTTCTAAAGGCCCTGACACACCAAGCAGTCACCAGAGAACTCGCCGACGCCGACTGTTGCGTCGCCGTGTTCTCCTGCGTCTTGGCCATGTGTCGCACTGGAACACACCGCAAAGACTTCAGCCGAGCACGTACGAACTGCGCATGCGTGAGTGGCAATAACTCTCCTTACCAGCAGGCGGCGGTAGTGTGTATTCGTCATTCAAAAGAGGCAACAACCGGAAGACAGAGAAGAAGAACAGACTGCGTGATATAAACAAACAACAAATAGCGTGTGCGTTCCATTTTCACTCTCGTCCATCGAAAACATGTTTCGTGCGGCACTGGAGCTATCAGCCATTGGAGTGTTGCTTGTAGAAGACATTCTCAAGCAACCGTTTCACTTCTCATGCACTGATTCGCTAGCTGAACAGCCAATCAGAGTGATTTCTTTGTCCGACTGCCTGTGGCCATGAAAGGCCAAATAAGGCGTGTCACGGACGACGGTGCGGGACACACCAAATTGAGTTTGGGCAACAGGGCACGCTTCGTCGTCCGACTAACGAAAACGGCCGATTTCGGCCTGGTGTGTCAGGGCCTTTAGTCCCACCCACATGTTCCGGGTGTTACAGCCTTTGAAGTCAGACTCCACCTTGTCTTTGTAATGTCTCTTTGCACTGCTGATAGCTCTCCGGAGTTCATACCTAGATCTCCTGTACTCCTCCAAATCTCCACCTTTGTGCGCGATAGTGCACGCTTTCCGCGCACCTCACCGTTTATCCAGGGCTTTTGATTCGGGAATGTTCGTACAGAAACCTTCGGTACCACGTCATCGATGCATTTCCCAATGTAGCAGATGACCGTGTCCGTATGTGTGTTGATGTTGTTGTCCTCAAACACTCCGTAGATGCAAAGCAATCCTGCAGAGCTGAATCTGACTCCTCACTCCATCGTTGTACTGTCTTTGTTACCGGTCTGTCCCGTTTGAGTTTCTGCCTGTAAGCAGGCAGCAGCAGCAGTGAGATGTGGTCTGATTTACTTCGGCAGGACCTTCTTTATGTTAGCGGTGTTAAAATCCCTGGCAAAAACGAACGGCGCCTCTGGCCGTGAAGTTTCGGTCTTGTTGATAATCCCAAACACCTGATCGAGTGCTGTGTTGTTGTTGGCGAGCGGCGGAATATACACTGCTGTAATCACAACAGATGTAAATTCACTCGGCAGGTGAAAATCCCGGCATGTGATCATGAGGTGCTCTAAATGGGGGGAACAGTCCAAAGAAATAATCCTCACATCTGTACACCAGTTATTGTTTATCATGACACACACCACCTCCCTTACTTTTACCCGAGTTTAAGGTGGGGTAGGTAATTTTGGAGAAACCAGCTCAAGTGCGCTAGAATTTGAAAATACACAGCTGGAAAAAATCTGCCACTTCCTTACAGAGCCCCTCCTCCAACACACACACACGCGCACATGACCAATGAGGGCACGAGATAAGTTTGTGCACAGATGGAAGGCTGACAGGCAGGTAGGCCATCCAGTTATTTTAGCCGGGCCGGCTCAGATGATTGGCCGTGCTTTTTACAGCGCTACGGCTTCCAGAGATGACATTTTTTAATGGATTTTTTGTCAAAGCACTTCAGATATTCATTGCTATCGGGATGTTAAGAGCATTCCATGGAATATAACAAAAAGTGTATCTCGAGCCGGTTTCTCAAACCTACCTACCCCACCTTCAACTGTCCGGTCCTGGCGAAAAATTGTGAATCCGTCAGGAACAATGGCGGAGTCCGGGATAGCGGGGTTGAGCCAAGTCTCAGTGAGAATGAACACGTTACAGTTCTTAATGTCCAGTTGAAAAGCAATCCGACTTCATTTCATTTCATTTCATTTCATTTTTATTTGTCCCGCTCATGGTACGCAAAACCAAATGTACAATAATTGCCACAAAACATGACTCTACCATTGAGCGAAAAGGAGCAGGGAGAAGAATACAATCTTATGTGACCTGCCCCTTTCTAAAAAAAACAAATAAATGCAAATAGATGGTCTGCCCTTCATAATAATAATTTTTTTTTTTCACAGCCAAACATAACAGTATCTTAGGATACTAAGAGAAACACACAAAAAAATACTTATTTCCCACTTGACGGTTAACGGAAAGAAACAAAACACCAAAACATCACATGTATAAGGAAAAGAAAAGTGCAACACCCTCATCTGAGTCCTACTGGAGAAGAAGGTGGAAAGCGACACATGATGATAATAACAATAACAACAATAACAATGGCAATGGGACCCGCAAATACAGAGGAGACATCACATCAAAGACATCAAAGACATGAAGGACCAGAGTACATCGACGTATTCACATTCTGCTTCATATAGTCCCATCTTTCTTCATTTATACAACTTCTTTAACTGAAAAATACAAATACAATTCTTTAGATCCTTTTGTTGAGAATTCCACAATTGTACACCAACTACCGAAATACACATTTGTTTAAGAGTAGTCCTTGCATATGGATGCTTACAATGTAATTTCCTTCTGTGGTCTTCCTTGTCTGATCCAAAAACAAACAACTGTTGTAAATATGCTGGTAACATTCTGCTCTTTGCATTACTGATGATGTCTGCAGCTCAGCTGTCTTTGAGTTTCAAGAGTCCTGACTTAAATAACAGTCTGTTGGTGTGTTCTCTTGAGTCAGCTTTATGAATTATTCTTACTGCCCTTTTCTGTAATATTGACAATGGCTTTATGTTGCTCATATACGTGTTGCCCCACACTTCTATACAATAAATGAAAAATGGCAAAATGAGTGAACAGTACAACATCCTCAATGCCTTGTAATCTAGCAAATACTTTGCCTTGTTTAGAACAGAAATATTCCTAGACACTTTGGTTTTAACATGTGCTATGTGTGATTTCCATGTCAGGTTTTCATCCAGCGTCACACCTAAGAATCGAAATTCAGAAACCCTTTCAATAAAAACTCCATCAATGGACAGTGAAATGTTTTCATCTTTTTTTCTATTAGCAAAAACCATAAACTTCATTTTATTCAAATTTAGGGTTAATTTATTTTCATCAAACCATCTTTTAAGTATGACCATTTCATGTCCAATACACTTTGCTAAAATGTTTAAATCATCTCCTGAACAAAATAAATGTGTGTTGTCTGCAAACAACACAAATTGCAATAATGTTGACGTTTCACATATGTCATTGATGTACAAAATAAAAAGTTTAGGCCCTAAAACCGAGCCCTGCGGGACACCACATTCTATGTTCATACACTCCGATGTACTACCAGCAAATTCTACATATTGTTGTCTATTATCTAAATAACTTTTTAACCAATCTAGAAATACTCCTCTCACTCCGTATCTATGTAATTTCGAAATGAATAGGTAATGGTCTATGGTGTCAAATGCCTTTTTTAAGTCAATAAATACACCTATTGTGTATTTCTTTCTTTCTATAGCTGTTGTCATTTCTTCTGTTATTTTCATTAAAGCTAAAGCTGTAGATCGATTCTTCCTAAATCCATACTGACTCTCACTCAATAACTCATTTTTTTCAATAAAACTATCAAATTTTTGGACAAACAATTTCTCAAGGACCTTTGAAAATTGTGAAAGCAAGGACACTGGTCTGTAGTTGGTAAATTGGCTTTTGTCCCCTGTTTTAAAAAGTGGGATAACTTTAGCTATTTTCATGCTATCTGGGAAAATACCTGTCTGAAATGAAAGATTAAAAATGTAGCTTAGCGGTTTAATTATGCAGTCAATAGTCGTTTTCACTATTGTCATGTCGATCCCATCACTATCTGTCGAAGTCTTATTTTTGCATTTGTCTACAATGGATCTAATTTCAATTTCGTTTATCTCTCCCAGAAACATTGACTGCAACACTTTACTTCCCCCAATTCCGCCATCCTCTTTTTGCCCATCGTGTTGTTTTGGAATAGTCTTTGCAAGATTAGGTCCGACATTTACAAAAAAAGAGTTGAATTCATGTACCACTTCATTCATGTTTTTTACAACCTTATTTTTGTCATCAATGAAGTGACTGGGCAGGCCAGTGGATACAGATTTATTTCACATAACATTATTTAAGATTTTCCATGTGCCCTTGATATCATTTTTCTTTTCTTTTAACATATTATTATAATATTCTCTTTTGCTTGTCTCATTATAACTGTCAACTTATTTTTATATGCCTTGTATTGCTTTTCAATTGCCTTTGTCCTACATTTTATGAAGTCTTTATAAAGGTTATTTTTCTTCTTGCAAGCATTTTGTAAGCCCTTGGTTATCCAAGGCTTTTGATAATAAGTACCTTTATATGTACGGAGTACAGTGGGACAATGTTTGTCATACAGTGATATGTAGATTTTTAGGAAGGACTCATATGCAGCATTTACATCTTCTACATAAACCCCTCTCCACTCTTCCTTTAAGAGGTCACTCCTAAATGTGTCTTTTGCTTCAGCAGTCCTTACCCTGACATATCTACTGCGAGTCTCTTCCTTCTTTTTCTTTAATTGCCAATCATATGCTACAAATACAGGTAAATGGTCACTTATGTCATTTATTATTAAATAGTACTGAGTTCATCTAGCTTATTTTCAATCGATTGAACATTAGCCAGAAGAATACTCGGAAGAGGGGGTCGGTTTTCTCGTTTCCTCAGTCTGACTAGCAGCCCGGCGCGGGACCCCCGCTTGCTTTTTTCCTGCGTCTCTCAGGTAGGACAACAGGTAGCCATGGCGAATCTCCATTGTCTGTCGGTGGGCTATTGTCCACAAAGTTTCTGATGTGAAGAAGTTCCTCTCTGCTATATTGTATAGCAGAGTTGGTGCGGTCGGCTTGCATGTTGCGAACCATGTATAAAGCAAACGGCAAAAAGACACAAAGAAAATACGAAAAAGGGCAAAGTTGGAGAGGAGCCAAAAGACAATGCAGCCATCTTCACCGGCGCATATCAGGATCAATGTTCAGGTTTATTATAGACTAGTTTATTACCCTGTTATGCAATTATTTCTGCAAATATTTCATATTGGTCAATTACTTTCGATTCGATTTGAGATATTTGTTTTTAAGCGACCCAACGGAAGTTTATTGTAAAATGTGGCCATATCTCCGGCTAGGAAGGTCGTATCAACGTGCTCCCGTCTCTAGCACCCCCGCAGCCCGAGTGAAATAACTAAACTTACAAGAAACTTCCGTTGGGTTGCTTTAAAGTCAAGCTTCAGTTTAAGACTCACCCTGTAATAGAAACATGTGATGGAGCATTACTAACCTGACTCAGATGGTTTGTTTCACCAAACCATCTAAAGCTCCATTGGAAGCCATTTGGAAAGGGCAGGCACTTTCAAAAATACTTGGCAGGTGATTGGATAAATCTGTCAATCACCTTCTATCATGGGCCATTTCTGATTGGTTAACAATGACTGGTACATGTGGAGCACAGCACTTCTGATTGGTGTGGATGAGTGACACAAAAGAAGAAAAACAAAGTTTAAAAAAAGAAAAAGTTTAAAAACAAATTGCAGGCTTTGCGATTTGATAATTGCATAATTTAACAGTAAATGGTACACAGTAACATTTATGCCGGCATGGCAATATGTAGGGTGTGAGGAAAACTTCTGTTATCAATGCTGAGCCAATGCTCGTGAAAGGAATGGAAGCTGGATTCGCCTTAGTCAAACATTGAAAGTATATTACGGCCGGAGAATTCACAAGGTATATTCACAACTTCTTTGTGAGACACCAGGCAAACTCTGAAGACAAAGGAGCCAGGAACACATCTATACATGAGAAGAGGAGGGCCTTAAAACACGCAGGCTTTCCTTTAATGCATGCCAGATAGAGAGACAAAGACTCGTTGTATTGCAAACCCACATGAGCCAAGCTTCTCCCCCACAGGAAGACAGATGACCTCTTGACCTGTGTCTTCCTGAGAAGTTACACGCAGGATCACATTACAGACAGGAATATATGCGGTTTAACGAAAAGCATTACTTTGTGATTAACAGTTTTACAGAAAGACTGAGAACCTCTAAATACACTGATCGGATTAAAATATTCTCTCACATGGGGGTTTTAAAAATCTAGTTAAAAAAATCTAGAAGAAGCTATTATAATAATAATAATAATAATAATATATTTTATTTCTATAGCGCTTTTCTTGAACCCAAAGACGCTTTTATCCACCTCATGCAGGAAGTTTGGCAGCAAATTACGTGGCAACTGAGTTGGTCTTCGGTTTCTTCATTCCAGATCACCATGATGTAAAATAAATTATTGCGTCCAGTTGAGATAAAAAAAAAAGAAAAATAATAGCCGTCTGTGTGTGCCTAATCGTTTGTTTGCGTACCTCACTTCCGTGTTGCTTCTCATGCACTGATACGCTAAGCTGAACAGCCAATCAGAGTGATTTATTTTGCCTACAGCCTCCGCTGCCGATTCAGCTTGGTCAATCGGCAGTGGAAGGTGTCGGCACGGCCGAAAAGACACAATGGTGTATTTTCGGCTGTCGCCCTACACATCAATCTGAGTAGGGCGACAGGACGCTCATTGACGGCCAGACATCTATCGACGGCCGAAATCGGCTTGGTGTGTCAGGGCCTTTAGTCCCGCCCACAGGAGATGCGAGTGGAGGAGCCGAGGAGGGGAACCGAGGAGAGAGGAGGGGAAGCAGCAGGCGGTTAGAGAAATGAGAACTCCTCTCCTCTGAGCGGTCATTTTAAAGAGACGTCCATTAATGATGACAGGAGGCACAGCAGCCCTCTGTCTGATGGACAGATGTGTTCATGACCACTTCTATATTTACTTTGATTCATTCACAGTGTGGTATAATGAGACAATAACAGGCTACAGATGCACACACACACACACACACACACACACACACACACACACACACACACACACACACACACACACACACACACACACACACACAACACACACACACACACACACACACACACACACACACACACACACACACACACACACACACACACACACACACACACACACACACACACACACACACACACACACACACACACACACACACACACACACACACACACACACACACACACACACACACACACATTTAGGACTCGTCACTGCACCACTCTATTAGGCTGCTTTAATCGTGACTCGATGTTTACAGTGAGAAAAGTATGGAATCACCTTTGTGTGATAAAGCAACACTAAGAGTTTAAGAGAAAAAAAAACTGAGTCAAGCTAAATAAATGTAATTTCAAAAATAAAACTATAAGTTGTAAACAAATCATTTGTGTAATCATGTAAACTATAAGTCTTTTTTCTTCGTTTTAACATATCTTTTTGTTTGCAGTTCTCTTTGCCTCTTTCTCAATGATCAGACTTTTGCTCTCGCTGCAGCTCTCTCGTTTGCGCTCATTCATTTTTTGGTTTCGATTCTGACACAAACATCCCATGTGGGCGGGACTTTCAGGCGTGCGTCCCCATTGGCTAGTCATTTTTGTGCAGCTGTGGTAGCAGAGCATGGACAGAAGACCCCCAGAAGAACCAGCATTTCAATTATTATAATACTACAAGTGAAAATATATGTAAATATTGATCCTTTTTGCTGTTTGTGCTGTACTATATGGTCTGTTTCTTTCTTGTGTTAAGTGAGAAATAAAGAAAAGCTGTGCTATGAAAGTTAGCTTTTGCTAACTTTAGATCCATAACAATGCACGCTAAGTAGCCTAACAGCAGGGACAGTTAGCTACTTAGCTCCCAGTGCGTGAGAGTTCAGACATCCGGCAGACACACTCAAACGGACTCGTGTGCCTGACTGTACCACAGTGGCGAGCAGTCAGTGCCCGCTATGCCCTCTCTGAGGGCCTAAGATATTCTAAAAAATTATATTTGAAAACATTAAAAAATATATTTATATTATATTTATTTAATTATATTTTTCATTAGTTTTACCAACATAACTTGATATAATTGTATTTAAAATAACATTTCCAAAGAAATAAATCCTTCTAATCTGCCTGTTCAGTTTCTGTTGGAATGTGAAGGGTTAAATTAAAGAAGCTCGTCTCTGCCATAGACTGTATATATAAGGGTCTCTGCAAGTTACTGAGAATGTAGGAGCTAATTGGTGTTCCAGCTCTGAATTTATGGGGGGGGTCAGAGGGCCTAGGTATAAAAGTCACGGCTCGCCACTGCTGTACCAACATGCTTTCATGATTCTGTTTAGATATGCAAGTATAAGCCATGATAGCTTATTTTATTAACACGCTAATTTCATACGAAAATTAATGGAGGCTGAGTTAACTACTTCTCTTTGTAGGAACACTTACAGTCCATGATGCCCCTGAGCTGAGTTTTATTTGTCATACAAATATTGAGCTTTGACCCTTCTTCTATGCATTGGAAAATGCTACACAGGCTACTCGTATTAAGTATCAGATTTGAGCTCACTAAGCCACCAGGGTGGGTGGAGGGGGTCAGGAGGACGGGACTGAACTGACCGCCCAGGGGCACGGCAGAGGACCAGGAAGGGGTCTCGGGCGGACGGCCCGGGGGCAAGGCAGAGTCCAAAAAGGGGAAGTCGGGCGGACGGCCCGGGGGTAAGGCAGAGGACCAGGAAGGGGTCTCGGGCGGACGGCCCGGGGGCAAGGCAGAGTCCAAAAAGGGGGACTCGGGCGGACGGCCCGGGGGCAAAACAGAGTCCAAGGTGGGGACCATGGAGGGGCGAAGGCAGCGGCAGGAAGAGTCAGGGGGCCAGGCCCGAGGGCGAAGGCAACGGCAGGAAAAGTCAGGGGACCGGGCCCGAGGGCGAGGACCGCGGCACTCAGGGGGCCGGGCTCGAGGGTGAAGACCGCGGCTCTCAAGCGGCCGGGCTTGAGGGCGAAGACCGTGGCTCTCAGGGGGCCGGGCTCGAGGGTGAAGACCGTGGCTCTCAGGGGGCCAGGCTCGAGGGCGAAGACCAGACAGCTCCGGAGGCCGGGCCGGAAGGCGCTGACGGGACAGTGCCGGAGGCCGGGCAGGACCCGGTGTCGGAGCTGGTGGGACAGGCCTCGGCAGGATCCCCCACGGAAGAGGACCATGACACGGGATTTGCAGGATCCCCGGCAGGAGAGCAGTCGGCGGGGCCTCCAACGGCACAGGACATAGGTTTGGCAGGACCCCCGGCAGGAGAGTAGACGGCAGGACCTCCAACGAGACAGGACAAAGGGTTGGCAGGACCCCCGGCAGGAGAGTAGACGGCGGGCCCTCCAACGGGACAGGACAATGGGTTGGCAGGACCCCCGGCAGGAGAGTAGACGGCGGGACCTCCAACGGGACAGGACAAAGGGTTGGCAGGACCCCCGGCAGGAGAGTAGTCGGCGGGGCCTCCAACGGCACAGGACAAAGGGTTGGCAGGACCCCCGGCAGGAGAGTAGTCGGTGGGACCTCCAAGGGGACAGGACAAAGGGTTGGCAGGACCCCCGGCAGGAGAGTAGTCGGCGGGGCCTCCAACGGCACAGGACAAAGGGTTGGCAGGACCCCCGGCAGGAGAGTAGACGGCGGGACCTCCAACGCGACAGGACAAAGGGTTGGCAGGACCCCCGGCAGGAGAGTAGACGGCGGGCCCTCCAACGGGACAGGACAAAGAGTTGGCAGGACCCCCGTCAGGAGAGTAGACGGCGGGACCTCCAACGAGACAGGACAAAGGGTTGGCAGGACCCCCGGCAGGAGAGTAGACGGCGGGCCCTCCAACGGGACAGGGCAATGGGTTGGCAGGACCCCCGGCAGGAGAGTAGACGGAACTTGAGAAGAGAATCGAGAGGGGACCTGAGAGGGAACTCGAGAGGAGACTTGAAGGGTGACTTGAGAGGTGACTCGAGAGGTAGCTCGAGAGGCAACTCGAGAGGGAACTGGAGAGGAGACTTGAGAGGGGACTTGAAAAGGAATTTGAGAGGGAAGTCGAGAGGGGACTTGAGAGGGGACTTGAGAAGGGTCTTGAGAAGGAACTTGTGTCGGTCGGTACGCCGACAGGACACGGGGAGCTGGCGTCGGCTGGAGAGCCAGCAGGAGACGAGGTGCTGGAGTCGGCCGGTACGCCGACAAGACTCGGGGAGCTGGCGTCGGCTGGGGAGCCAGCAGGAGACGAGGTGCTGGAGTCGGCCGGTACGCCGACAGGCCTCGGGGAGCTGGCGTTGGCCGGTACGCCAGTCCTGGAGCCGAAACTGGAGTCGGGACCATGGCTACTGGGGCCGGTACTGAAGCCAGAATCATGGCTGTAAGGTCCGGTTCAGGAGCCGGAAACATGGCTGTAAGGTCCGGTTCTGGAGCCGGAAACATGGCTGTAAGGTCCGTTTCTGGAGCCGGAAATATGGCTGTAAGGTCCAGTTCTGGAGCCGGAAACATGGCTGAATGGGCCGGCTCTGGAGCCGGAATTGAAGCCAGAATCTTGGCTGTAAGGTCCGGTTCTGAAGCCGAATCCATGGCTGCCGGGACCGGTTCTGGAGCAAGGACCATGGCTGCTGGGGCCAGAACTGGGTCTGGAACCATGGCCCTTTGGGCTCGTGCTGCCAACCTGGCCTTGCGACTCCTTCCTTTAGGAGCCGTTTGGAGGCTCCGTGGACCTCCAAAGGCCAGACGAGTACCAGGGAATGGCTCCTGGACTGTAGCGAACACTGGGAGAGAAGCAGGGGCTGACGCCAGACGGACCACACCGATGCGTGTGGTATCAAAACGGGAGTTGGGAGGCCTGGGGCTGTCAGGCAAGGGATAACACACCGTGAGAAAATCCAAAATCCTGCCCGATAAGAATTTAACCAAGCCTGGCCTCTCCATAGTAATCCGGCGTGCCTCTGCCAGAACAGCCTCTCGCTGCTGAACCCTGGACGCTCCCAACCATCGATACGAGCAGTCATCCAAAGCAAAGGAAAACTCCAATAGGTCCTGCTCAAAAGGATCTGCTGGGCCCATATTTTGGTCGGGTTGTAATGTTACGGTGTGTGTAGGAAGCAGGACCCAAATGCAGATTTAAGTGACAAAAATAGTTCCTTTATTTCAAGGCTATATATACGTACAGACAGAACAGGACACTCACCGAAGACCACGTCAATACACAAGACAACCCGACAAAGAGAGACAGAAAACCCAGAACTTAAATACACCCAGGACTAATCACATAAACACGAGACAGGTGAGGAGGGAGGAGAAAACACAGAGGTACCAGGTGAACACAATCGGGTAATTGGGGAGGGAAACAGACAGAAAGCAGACAGGCAGGAAACGGGGGTGAACACTTTACAAAATAAAACAGGAAACCCAAAGATAGAAAAAGACAAGAAAAACACCAACACAGACAGATCCTAACAATAACGTTAGCATTTTGCTTCTGGCGATTAGATTTATGATTAGAAAATTATAAAAGTATGGTAGACATGTGGATATTATCCGGCTGAACAAAACGTGCATTTATCAAACAGGTTCTTTTAACACAGACCTTATTTCAAGCTACACTGAACAAAAATATAAATGCAACACTTTTGTTTTTGCTCCCATTTTTCATGAGATGAACTCAAAGATCTAAAACATTTTCTATACACACAAAATAACCATTTCTCTCAAATATTGTTCACAAATCTGAAAAAATCTGTGATAGTGAGCACTTCTCCTTTGCCGAGATACAGGTGTGGTATATCAAGATGCTGATTAGACAGCATGATTATTGCACAGGCGTGCCTTAGGCTGGCCACAATAAAAGGCCACTCTGAAACGTGCAGTTTTGCTTTATTGGGGGGGTCCGAAAACCAGTCAGTATCTGGTGTGACCACCATTTGCCTCACGCAGTGCAACACATCTCCTTCGCATAGAGTTGATCAGGTTGTTGATTGTGGCCTGTGGAATGTTGTTCCACTCCTCTTCAATGGCTGTGCGAAGTTGCTGGATATTGGCAGGAACTGGAACACGCTGTCGTATACGCCGATCCAGAGCATCCCAAACATGCTCAATGGGTGACATGTCCGGTGAGTACGCCTGCCCATACCATAACCCAGTGGCGAGCCGTCAGGGCCCTCTAGGCCGTCTGTGAGGGCCTAAGATATTCTAAAAAATAATATTTGAAAACATTAAAAAAAAAACATTTTCTTTAAAATATTATTTTTTATATTTTGTTGTTGTTACATTTTTCATTTGTTTTACCAAACTAACTTAATTTAATTGTATTTAAAATAATATTTCAAAAGAAATAAATCCTTCGAATCTGTTCAGTTTCTGTTGGAATGTGAAGGGTTAAATGCCGTCTCTGCGAGTTATGTGAAGACGGGAGAGCTTGTTGGTCCCTCTCTACATTCACAGAGGGCCAGCTATAGTAACTCAACGAGAGAGTAATGTCAAATGACAGTACAATTGACCAATCATATCTTCCCTCTAAATGGGCGGGCTTTATTTTCGCGGACTTTATGACAAGTTCCGCCCGCTGCGAGGTCTATGCAAGTGGTGCAGTGACGCGTCCTATAACCCGGAAGTAAGCTTCGCTCGGATTCCCTCGACTGAAAGCAGTGGGATTTCTCCATAGGATTTTGGAAAATAGCTCGAAATAAGGTCTGTGGAAAACGAACCTGTTAGATAAATGCACGTTTTGTTCAGCCGGATAATATCCACATCTCTACCCTACTTTTATTATTTTCGAATCATAAATCTAATCGATAGATTTATGATGGATAGATTTATGATTAGCATACGTTCGTTCATGATGGCTCACTTCAGTGATAGTGATGACATCGTTGCGAAATTATTAACCGTGTCATTTTCAAGATTGAGTTACAATGATAAACTGGAGTGGCAAAGGATCAGCTGCATGACCCGCCATCAAGTGCTTCATCCAAAAGGACAGGAGGATGGACTTTGTGTTTAAGTGATTTGATCATCAAAGGTAGGCCTAAGTCATTTTCAATGTGGGCCGCATTGGCTGTGGGTGCCCTGTCATGATAGGTGTTTATATACTGTAAATGGTGTTGTTCTGTGTGGTAGAGGGTCACTGTCATTGATGCGTTTTGCACCCCGGGCCGCTGTTTTGATATTCCGCTGAAGTATACGCTGTGACGTAATAACTCTTTTTTTTCGAGGGAAGGGGGGGTCCGAGGGCCTAGGCATAAAAGTCACGGCTCGTCACTGCCATAACCCCACCACCACCATGGGCCACTCGATTCACAACATTGACATCAGAAAACCGCTCACCCACACGACGCCACACACGCTGTCTGCCATCTGCCCTGAACAGTGAAAACCGGGATTCATCCGTGAAGAGAACACCTCTCCAACGTTCCAGACGCCATCGAATGTGAGCATTTGCCCAATCAAGTCGGTTACGACGACGGACCGGAGTCAGGTCGAGACCCCTGATGAGGACGACGAGCATGCAGATGAGCTTCCCTGAGACGGTTTCTGACAGTTTGTGCAGAAATTCTTTGGTTATGCAAACCGATTGTTGCAGCAGCTGTCCGAGTGGCTGGTCTCAGACGATCTTGGAGGTGAACATGCTGGATGTGGAGGTCCTGGGCTGGTGTGGTTACTAGGGCTGTCCCGAATAACATTTTTCGGGCTCCGGATATTCGGTAGTAATCAGCAGAGACGTGCACACATAGACTCTAGGTAGTGCTTGAGCACCTGCCCGTTTTGCCCTCTGGACAGCAATGTGCCCTTTTGAAAGTTCGTTTTTTACAGTTTAAAAAATAAATAAATTACAGTGTACTGTATGTGGCTCATGGTAACATCGATCAATTCTGGATTAAAAGCTTCTAATATATACAACAATGCCCCAAATGCGCGTTGTAATTTTGTCAGACATCCCCACGCGTGCCCCGCGGCACTCCCGTACGTGCCCTGGCTGCAGCCCCTCCCTTCCCTGCTCTCAACGTGAACGCGCAGCGCGCAGAGCTGACAGTCAGTCACTCAGTCAGACAGGCCACGGCGGGTGTGTGGTGCAGCAGCACGCAGCAACACGATTAAAAGTGCCCTAGTGACGACCAAGTAAGTAACCACCAGGTAAGAAATACAACGAGTGTATTGTTTAATCCCCTAAATCAGATGCCAAACTAAACTATACAGGGTTCGTACGGTCATTGAAAACCTGGAAAAGTCATGGAAATTCAAAATGCAAATTCCAGGCCCTGGAAAAGTTATGGAAAACAATATTTTTCCCAAAGTTTTGGAAAAGTCATGGAAATGTAACTAAAGTTGCGTCAAATATAATTTACATTTTATCTAATCGCCGAAATAATCTGCGGTCGCGAGCTGTTATGTGCCATCATGACGCGCATGGTGTTATTTTTTTATATATGAAGCGCGAGCTGTGTGCTCGAGTCTTCTTGCCTGTCGGGCCGGCTGAACTCTGCTGCTCCGGGATGAGGGTCAGCTACATTAGCTACGGTGCGTTCGTTAACTGTGCGGAGTCACTGTGGCACAGACTGCACCGCTGGTGAACAGCTGTTAGTAGTAGAAGAACTCAGATCTTGTACTTGAGTAAAAGTAGAAGTACTCAGATCTTGTACTTTAGTAGCAGTACTCAGATCTTGTACTTAATAAAAGTAGAAGTACTCAGATCTTGTACTTGAGTAAAAGTAGAAGTACCACAGTGTAGGAATACTCTGGTACAGTAAAAGTCCTGCATTCAAAATGTTCCTCAAGTGAAAGTAGAAAAGTATTATAAAAATACTAAGAGGCATGAAAATACATTTTCAAAATGCTCAACAGTGCTGCCAAAATTATAAACTGACTGCTTCACAATTAAAATAAATGCTTTTATATATTTCTATTAGATGTAACTCTTTGGCGTTTCTGTTATTATTACCTGCTGCTTTAGTTGTTCTGACTGCTAAAATCCTCTGTTATTCCTCATTTTAAAGCCGATATTCCGTGGGGTCGGGGGCTCGGATCCTTGTCACCTTTTTCATACCTGATGAGTTTGCATCCCTGACTACAGTTGCTTTAGCGTGTAGAAGCTAGTAAGCCTACTATTTGATTTGTTTTAGATAGGCATCTGCATCAGACAGCATATGGTTATTGAAATAAATATATATGCAATTACGACATACAAGATGTGCCTTTAATAAATCTCACACTACTAAGGCAGCCGGCGGTTCCACCAGGGGCGTCAATCCCGGGAGGGGGGGGGGGTTTCATCCCCCCCCTAGCTTCCGATTGGACCCCCCTAAGTCATTTAGAATAATAAAAATAAATGTTAAAATAATAAAAATGTTGATAATAAATCAGTAAAATCAGGCAAAAATAAGAATTAAATAGCATAACCCTAACCCTAACACCGAAATAAAGTAACCAAAAACCAAAAAGAAACTTAACAAAATCCGCCATTATCCGGCAAATGTTTGCGCACAATTTCGGCGCGACCGCCACAACGACTCAGAAGGTGCCCCTTTTTTTTCTCTTGAGCACCTGCCCCTATAAATGTCTGTGCACGCCACTGGTAATCAGCAGCGAATATTCGAATATTCGGTGCGGAGAGTGTTACGGTTATCTGAGAGGACCCAAACGCAGGACACGGCAGAGTGTTAAAAAGGTTTATTTTGAGGTGAAGGAGCGTGGCGAATAATCCGGCTGGTGGCGGCTGTTGAGGTGGAGGAGCGTGGAGAGTAATCCGGCTGATAGCGGCTGTTGAGGTGGAGGAGCGTGGAGAGTAATCCGGCTGGAGAGTGATCCTGGAGCACAAGAAGAACAGGTAAGAAGAACATTCAGGTGTAGAGGAAATAGCTAACTAATGCTAAGAAGGCTGAGAAGGCTGAGAGTTTTACCACTGGGGTTTAAACAACGATCTGGCGCTGACAAGTTGTGGAGCCTCCGCTGATATGCCATTAGTAAATGGCTGATGGAAATCAGGTGTGTAGCAGAGGAGGGTGCCCAACTGATTGCAGCAGGTGGAGGTTGAGCCGGGAGCCAGGAGTGACAGCCACCACGCCCACACAGACAGGGGAAGGGAAAACACACACATCCAAATGTGGGAAATTAACTGGGGACCCCGGTCAGAGATGATGTCGGTGGGGATCCCATGAAGTCGAACTACATGGTTGACCAGAAGATCTGCAGTCTCTCGGGCAGTGGGAAGCTTGGAAAGAGCCACAAAGTGGACCATCTTTGAAAATCTGTCCACAATAGTTAGGATGATGGTATTTCCTTGTGAAAGTGGAAGTCCAGTAACAAAATCCAATGCCACATGCGACCAAGGGTGACTAGGTACCGGCAGCGGGCGAAGCAGGCCAGAGGGAGATTGGTGGGAGGACTTGGCGCGGGCACATACTGTACAGGCAGCAACAAAGGCCCTGGTGTCTTGAGCCATGGGAGGCCACCAGAACCGTTGTCTGAAAATAAACAGTGTGCGATGGACACCAGGATGACATGAGAGACGGCAGGCGTGTGCCCACTGCAGGACCTTGGAGCGAACAGAGGTAGGCACAAAAAGACTATTAGCTGGGCAGTTACCTGGGTTAGGCTGCGCCCGCTGAGCCTCCCTGACCAATGACTCAATCTCCCAGGTAATAGCCGCCACCACGCAGGAGGCAGGCAGGATAGTGTCTGGACTGGCAGCTGGTCCTTCGGAAGCAAACTGGCGAGAGAGAACGTCAGGCTTGAGGTTCCGTGACACTGGACGGTAGGTGAGGGTGAATGAGAAGCGGCCGAAATACAGGGCCCATCGAGCCTGACGGGAGTTAAGGCACTTGGCAGATTGGATGTACGCCAGGTTCTTGTGGTCCGTCCATACAATAAAAGGGAGTTCAGCTCCCTCCAGCCAGTGCCTCCACTCCTCTAGGGCAAGTTTGACAGCCAGCAGCTCTCTGTTACCCACGTCATAGTTCTTCTCAGCTGGAGTGAGGCGGCGAGAGAAAAATGCACAAGGATGCAATTTTTGGTCTCGTTCCGAGCGCTGGGAAAGAACTGCCCCTACCCCGGTGTTGAAGGCATCGACCTCCACAATGAACTGGCGAGAGGAATCAGGGTGGATGAGCACAGGGACTGGTGAAGAGTCTCTTTAGCTCTGAGAAGGCTGCATCGCACTCTGGGGTCCAGGAAAAACCAGTTGTAGGGGAAGTGAGTCTGGTTAAAGGGCCCGCCACTCTGCTGTAGTCCCTGATGAAGCGCCGATAGAAATTGGCGAAACCAAGAAACTGTTGAAGCTGTTTTACTGAGGTTGGTTTGGGCCACCCCGCCACCGCTTGGATCTTCTCAGGGTCGGTCCTAAGCTTTCCTTCCTCAACGATGTAGCCCAGGAATGAGACTGTGTTGACATGGAATTCGTATTTCTCCGCCTTCATAAATAGTCTGTTTTCCAGGAGTCTCTGCAGCACCTGCCTGATATGGATAATGTGCTCCTCCTTGTTACGAGAGAATATGAGGATGTCATCCAAGTAGACAAAGACTGACCGGTTGAGGAGGTCACGGAGCACATCGTTCACCATCGACTGAAAGACTGCTGGAGCATTCGTGACTCCAAAAGGCATCACCAGATACTCGAATTGACCGAGTGGTGTGTTAAAGGCCGTCTTCCACTCGTCCCCTTCTCGGATTCTGACGAGGTGGTATGCATTGCGGAGGTCCAGTTTGGAAAAAATGGTGGCTTCCTGGAGGGGTTCAAAGGCGGAGTTAATGAGGGGTAGTGGATATTTGTTCTTTACAGTGATGGCATTGTAATCAACTGTAATCAATGCAGTGAGCGGTCCTTCTTGGAGACGAAGAAAAAACCAGCACCGACCGGGGAGGAGGATGGCCGAATGACACCGGCAGCCAGGGAGTCATGGATGTAACTCTCCATGGATTTTCTCTCAGGGCGAGACAGGTTGAACAGACGTGAGGAAGGCAGAGGGGCCCCGGGAAGGAGGTCAATGGGACAGTCGTAGGGTCGATGAGGAGGAAGAGAAAGAGCTCGCTGTTTACTGAACACCTCTCCTAGGTTATGATATTCAGTGGGAACAGATGACAGGTCAGGCGGCTCGATCTTGGGTGGTGGAGAGGCGGCCTCTGCTGGCGGTAGGGCAGACTGCAGGCATGAGGATAAGCAAAAAAAACTCCAACTAATGATTTTGCCAGTTACCCAATCAATCTGGGGGTTGTGTGTTCTTAACCACGGATGGCCCAACACATATGGGGGCATGAGGTGAGGAAATTAGGTGAAACTGAATAAACTCACTATGGTTTCCAGACAGAATGAGGTTTACTGGCTTGGTGCGGTGAGTGATTTGGGCCAGGAATTTTCCATTTAGAGCATTAGCACTAAGAGGTGAATCTAACACTTCGCAGGAAATTCCTGCCTGAGCTGCAATGTCAATGTCCAAAAAGTTCTCATCCGCCCCCGAGTCCACTAAGGCGAGCAGGGGTATGGACTGTTGGTCGCAGCAAAGCACGGCTTCAAGCTGTGTTCTGGGTCGGGGGTTGAGAGAGAGAGAAGGGCTCGCCAGAATCCCCACAGCTACTGACGAGTCTGACCTTTTGGCAGATTATGACAGGAGGAAACGAGATGACTGGTTTGGCTGCAATAAACACATTCCCCAGCCTGGATCCTTCTAGCACGCTCAGATGGTGAGAGGCGGGCCCTTCCCACTTGCATGGGATCATCTCCAGGGGATGAGACCGAGTAAGGAGTCGGGAAAAATCTGGAGATTGAGGTAGTGGCAGTGCCAATTTGGAGATCAAGTGAGGAGTCGCTGGGATTGGAGTGACGGCTTTTCTATCCCTACGTCTCTCTCTGAGGCGATTATCAATCTTGATGGCTGTGGCAATTAAATTATCCAAGCTAACTGGATCATCCCTAGCAGCTAGCTCGTCTTTAATTGCTTCGTTCATCCCCTGAAGAAAAACATCCTGCAATGAATCGTTATTCCAGCGTGAGTCGGAAGCAACTGTTCTAAACTCAACTGAAAATTTGGCTACACTACGGGAGCCCTGCCGGAGAGAAAGAAGGCGTCTGGAAAACATGGCGGAGTATTTGAGTTCAGACTCGTCAGCCGAGGAAGAAGTTTTGAGCAATATGAAGAGATTGGATGGGGGAATTCAGCCATACAGTTTCGAGCCAAGTAGTCAGAACCGTCAGGAATCCAGGGACAGTGACGATGAGGATGAACAGCACGGTGATCTTGCTGGAGACGATCCCTTTACTCGTGCAATTGATTTCGGGAGGCGAGTAGGAAGACCTGTACATGAATGGTGTACCTAGAACCACGATTTGATGGGGCCGGAAAAACTGGGGAAAATACCCACTAGCCAGTACTACGCTATATGGAAAGGCCACCAAAAACTGGCCTGGCCTGGACGCTAAAGGACGTTTAAACGGGGCTACCCGCTGCAATGGAAATGTGCTATAACATACCTTATTCTTACTCCGAGCACTATTTCTGGTCCTCCGTCGCTTCACACTTGCAGAGGGCGATTTCTCAACTGGCCGAACTGGTGTCCTGGTCGACACCAGAGAGACCGATGGTACTGCATCTACATTAAGTAATGGTTGTTCAATAAATCCCATGTTATGTTTCATCATACTCTCAGAGTAGTCGTCCGGAAACTTGAAATGTTCGCTGCATACATGCGCCTGTGGATCTTTCGGTTCGGGCCGGCCACATTTCGCTAGCCGCTGCCTCCGAACGTACTTCCTACGCTTACCTTTTGGCAACAGATGGAACCGAGCATTCCGTGGATTGTTCCTATCAGAATTGTGGCAATGTTTCGCGATACAATGAGGCATATTTGAAGAGAGTAACTACAGTAAATAACATGAACATCAACGTGTCCTCGAAACCAAACGCATGGTTTACGTCACGTCCGGTAAAATGGCGCCGCCCACAGTGTTGATGTTATTTCGGTAATTAATCAGTTTAAAATCATTGATAATGTCATCGGATTAAAAAAAAAAAAAAAGACTGGCAGAGACTGGTCTGTTTTATCGGATGATAATTATTTAAAAATGAGTGTCATGAGCATACCATTCCTTTAAGCAGAAGCGCAGAAAGAGCATACTATTACGATTTATATTTATTTATTGTCTCAGTACTCGCATACATTAAAACTAAATGTGTCCTCTGCATTTAACCCAGCCGCAGTGCAGCGCCCGGAGACCAAATCTGGTTCCAAATTCCGTCTATAACGTTTTACAACCTGAAGATACAAAACACATATTTCTGTTATAACAACAATACTTTTAATAACATAGCCGTAACAGTAGGCCTAACAGTGTAATACTTGTTACCGATACAGTAAACAGTATTTAAATAAATGAAGAACGAAAAATAAATGAACAATAATTGCCAATAATTGCCTTAGCCCCAGATGTTCCCACATTGCTCCTATTATTTTCACTATTCGGATAAAATTGAAAAACTAATATAAAAAAACAATTCGGTTGCTTGCTTGCAACTATTTTCCAAGCAAAGTAAGAGCACGATTTTACCATGTGTAACGTTACTGTTTAAACGGCGGATAAAGCAGCTTCATCATGGCAACTTGACAACAGCTAAACTAAGCTAGGCTAGTACTTACAGCATCCGGTGACTTTTCAGAGTTGTTGTGCCACCGTGGTAGGCCAGTTTCTTGTCGCATATTTGGCACACTGCCTTCTTCTTACCGTCGTCCAATTTAAAATGGTCCCACACAGCTGAAGTCTTCGGCATTTTGTGTTCAGGTGTGTGAAGCGAGGTGAAGCGTGCCGTTTGCGTTCGTAACTGTGAGTGAACGCGATGTCAGGAGCACAGGCTGAGATTGTATATATTTCCGTATTTTAACAGTGCAATTCAAAAGTATCAATATAGTATAAGAATATGGCAATTCGCCTTTATTGATAGCATACATTTAGGAAAAAAAAAATATTTTTTGGAAAAAAAATTAAAAAACGAATATCCGAATAATGAAATTGAAACCCGAATAGTTGGCCAACGAACGAATATTCGAATAGTCGAATATTCGGGTACAGCCCTAGTGGTTACACGTGGTCTGCGGTTGTGAGGCCGGTTGGATGTACTGCCAAATTCTCTGAAACGCCTTTGGAGACGGCTTATGGTAGAGAAATGAACATTCAATTAACGGACAACAGCTCTGGTGGACATTCCTGCTGTCAGCATGCCAATTGCACGCTCCCTCAAAACTCGCGACATCTGTGGCATTGTGCTGTGTGATAAAACTGAACATTTTAGAGTGGCCTTTTATTGTGGCCAGCCTAAGGCACACCTGTGCAATAATCATGCATCAGCATCTTGATATGCCACACCTGTGGATTATCTTGGCAAAGGAGAAGTGCTCACTATCACAGATTTTTTCAGATTTGTGAACAATATTTGAGATAAATGGTTATTTTGTGTATATAGAAAATGTTTTAGATCTTTGAGTTCATCTCATGAAAAATGGGAGCAAAAACAAAAGTGTTGCATTTATATATTTTTTCAGTGTATAACAGAGCCAAGATCTCTGTATGACTTTAGTAAACTTCTGAATTGAATTAAAAATAAGTGTAAACAACAGTGCAGTACGTCCAGCTAGCTAGTTAGCGTCACATATTTATCCGTATTATTTAACGAAAATGTACGTTTTAATGCCCCTTGGGTTTGACGTGTGTGACGTTAGTTAATTTAAAGTAAGTTAAAACCAAGCGGCAAACTGTGGGGTAGAGCCGGGAAGCCAGTACGGAAGTGCCACACACTGCAGTTCATATATTGGCCGAAAGGCGATGGCTGCAGAAAGGAGCAATTTCCATAGACCCCCATGTTAAAATGCCCAATTTTACAGCAGAAAAAAACATGTTTCTACCCCTGGCTCCATACATTTTATTATCGATATAGTTAGATTCCACCTTCATGATTATGAATCTGTGAGTGAATTGTTTTCTAACACGACCCTTTTATTTATATTAGGTTTTAAAGTGTGTGCATAAATTAGGGCGTGGTCACATTGAGTGACGGCTCTGTCAAGTGACTGCTGCTGCTAGCTTCTTGTCTCTCTGCTACCTGCTCCGTGAAGCTAGCTACAGGGACTCTGCCTGCTCAGCTCATCCAGGAAACACAACTTGAAGCCGGCCGTGGTTGTTTGTTCTTCATGCTTATATATCGGACTATTGTGACTCGCTCTGCGGTTAAAACAGACGGTGCATGAATGCGGTAAGTGAAATTCGAGTGCTTTATTTATGTGTTAATGATTTTAATCAGCTACGTAATGAATGGAAGGCTCGGGTTAGCATGTAAGCTAGTGGTAGCTACATCGGTGCTAACGATGCTAATCGTAGCCTCCAAGTTAAAACTGTAGACTGTATCATAGGCGGCGCGTGAGGCTCAGGTTTGGGAAGGCTAAATAACTTTTTTTACCTGACGCTGCCAGCCTCCGGCGTCTATAGAAAAGAGATCAACTCAGTGTGCGGAGTTTAAATCTCTCAAGTCATATTACAGGATAAAGGAAATTCAGTTTAAACTGCCGTATGCAGAGACGCCGACGTGTTGCACTTATCATTCATATTACATCATCAATCAGAACATCGATCATATAATATCATAATATATAATATATTTCCTTATCTGAGTCAGCTTCTCCAGCCGTATCTGGCCGTGCAACACTTACAGTGTCACATAGGTTTACTGTATGCAGAAGTATTATTTTAAGCAACACATTATGTTGACGAAACACTCGAGTCAAATGTAATTAAAGTCAGATCCACTCGTGTCTTAGATGGGGCAGAGATATCATAAAACTATACGCTTTCAAACACTCGGTAGGCTTAGTTATTTTTTAACCAGTTGTTCTGTATTCACCTTGCAGGTGCAACTCTGTGGCTTGTATCCTGGATTATATGTTTAAGTCATGGATGTTTAAAGCTCATATTTGTCTAATATTAGTTTACATTTCATTAATGAAGTATAACGCTGCGCTGTCAGTACACTTGTCCCTGTTTGTGATTGGTCAAATGTAGCTAACCCCGCCCCTTTACTGCGGTCAACTCAGCCGTCTCTCGCATTTGCTTGGTCAAATGAGCAGCGCTTCATTTTTGAGTGCGCGATTAATAGCGTCTTTACGGTAATCACAGAGAAGTGGCGCTGACGGTAGTAAAAGTGCTTATGCTATATTTGATCAATCAATCAATGATATTTGATGAGGGATCAAATTATTTTTAGCCATAAGTTCTTAATAAAATTGGTACTGTTGGACTCAGTACATGTTAGACTACTACCACAAATACAATCAAGTACTTTTACTGTGTACTTTTTGAGTAATACTCTGTCAAACTCCCCTCCAGAGTACAATAATGCATGTTTTCTGCCCTCTTTGATGAGAGATACAATCATGTTTTGCAATGAGTTCTTAATAAAATCGGTTATGCTGAATTCTGTACTACTTGGACTACTACCACGAGTACAATCAAGCACTTTTACTGTGTACTTTTTAAGTAATACTTGTTTAAACTCCTGTCCTGAGTACACAAAATAATGTATTCTGCTATGTTTGATGAGAGATAAAATGATTTTTTGCAATAAGTTCTTAATAAAATTGGTACTGTTGAATTCAGTACTACTTGGACTAGTAGCACAAGTACAATCAAGTATTTTTACTGTGTACTTTTTGAGTAATCCTTTGTCAAACTCCACCCCTGAGTACAATAATGCATGTTTTCTGCCATCTTTGATGAGAGATAAAATGATTTTGTGCAATAAGTTCTTAATGAAATTGGTACTGTTGGATTCAGTACTACTTGGACTACTACTAAAAGTACAATCAAGTACTTTTACTGTGTACTTTTTGAGTAATCCCCTGTCAAACTCCCCTCCACAGTACAATAATGCATGTTTTCTGCCATCTTTGATGAGAGATAAAATGATTTTGTGCAATAAGTTCTTAATGAAATTGGTACTGTTGGATTCAGTACTACTTGGACTACTACCAAAAGTACAATCAAGTACTTTTACTGTGTACTTTTTGAGTAATCCTTTGTCAAACTCCACCCGAGTACAATAATGCATGTTTTCTGCCATCTTTGATGAGAGATAAAATGATTTTGTGCAATAAGTTCTTAATGAAATTGGTACTGTTGGATTCAGTACTACTTGGACTACTACCAAAAGTACAATCAAGTACTTTTACTGTGTACTTTTTGAGTAATCCTTTGTCAAACTCCACCCCTGAGTACAATAATGCATGTTTTCTGCCATCTTTGATGAGAGATAAAATGATTTTGTGCAATAAGTTCTTAATGAAATTGATACTGTTGGATTCAGTACTACTTGGACTAGTAGCACAAGTACAATCAAGTACTTTTACTGTCTACTTTTTGAGTAATCCTTTGTCAAACTCCACCCCTGAGTACAATAATGCATGTTTTCTGCCATTTTTGATGAGAGATAAAATGATTTTGTGCAATAAGTTCTTAATGAAATTGGTACTGTTGGATTCAGTACTACGTGGACTACTACTAAAAGTACAATCAAGTACTTTTACTGTGTACTTTTTGAGTAATCCTTTGTCAAACTCCACCCCTGAGTACAATAATGCATGTTTTCTGCCATCTTTGATGAGAGATAAAATGATTTTGTGCAATAAGTTCTTAATGTAATTGGTACTGTTGGATTCAGTACTACTTGGACTAGTAGCACAAGTACAATCAAGTACTTTTACTGTGTACTTTTTGAGTAATCCTTTGTCAAACTCCACCCCTGAGTACAATAATGCATGTTTTCTGCCATCTTTGATGAGAGATAAAATGATTTTGTGCAATAAGTTCTTAATGAAATTGGTACTGTTGGATTCAGTACTACGTGGACTACTACTAAAAGTACAATCAAGTACTTTTACTGTGTACTTTTTGAGTAATCCCCTGTCAAACTCCCCTCCAGAGTACAATAATGCATGTTTTCTGCCATTTTTGATGAGAGATAAAATGATTTTGTGCAATAAGTGCTTAATGAAATTGATACTGTTGGATTCAGTACTACTTGGACTAGTAGCACAAGTACAATCAAGTACTTTTACTGTCTACTTTTTGAGTAATCCTTTGTCAAACTCCACCCCTGAGTACAATAATGCATGTTTTCTGCCATTTTTGATGAGAGATAAAATGATTTTGTGCAATAAGTTCTTAATGAAATTGGTACTGTTGGATTCAGTACTACTTGGACTACTACTAAAAGTACAATCAAGTACTTTTACTGTGTACTTTTGAGTAATCCTTTGTCAAACTCCACCCCTGAGTACAATAATGCATGTTTTCTGCCATCTTTGATGAGAGATAAAATGATTTTGTGCAATAAGTTCTTAATGAAATTGATACTGTTGGATTCAGTACTACGTGGACTACTACTAAAAGTACAATCAAGTACTTTTACTGTGTACTTTTTGAGTAATCCCCTGTCAAACTCCCCTCCAGAGTACAATAATGCATGTTTTCTGCCATCTTTGATGAGAGATAAAATGATTTTGTGCAATAAGTTCTTAATGAAATTGATACTGTTGGATTCAGTACTACTTGGACTAGTAGCACAAGTACAATCAAGTACTTTTACTGTCTACTTTTTGAGTAATCCTTTGTCAAACTCCACCCCTGAGTACAATAATGCATGTTTTCTGCCATTTTTGATGAGAGATAAAATGATTTTGTGCAATAAGTTCTTAATGAAATTGGTACTGTTGGATTCAGTACTACTTGGACTACTACTAAAAGTACAATCAAGTACTTTACTGTGTACTTTTTGAGTAATACTCTGTCAAACTCCCCTCCAGAGTACAATTATGCATGTTTTCTGCCCTCTTTGATGAGAGATACAATCATTTTTTGCAATGAGTTCTTAATAAAATCGGTTATGCTGAATTCTGTACTACTTGGACTACTACCACGAGTACAATCAAGCACTTTTACTGTGTACTTTTTAAGTAATACTTGTTTAAACTCCTGTCTTGAGTACACAAAAGAATGTATTCTGCTATCTTTGATGAGAGATAAAATGATTTTTTGCAATAAGTTCTTAGTGAAATTGGTACTGTTGGATTCAGTACTACTTGGACTAGTAGCACAAGTACAATCAAGTATTTTTACTGTGTACTTTTAGAGTAATCCTTTGTCAAACTCCACCCCTGAGTACAATAATGCATGTTTTCTGCCCTCTTTGATGAGAGATGAAATTATTTTGTGCAATAAGTTCTTAATGAAATTGATACTGTTGGATTCAGTACTACTTGGACTAGTAGCACAAGTACAATCAAGTACTTTTACTGTGTACTTTTTGAGTAATCCTTTGTCAAACTCCACCCCTGAGTACAATAATGCATGTTTTCTGCCATCTTTGATGAGAGATAAAAGGATTTTGTGCAATAAGTTCTTAATGAAATTGGTACTGTTGGATTCAGTACTACTTGGACTACTACCAAAAGTACAATCAAGTACTTTTACTGTGTACTTTTTGAGTAATCCTTTGTCAAACTCCACCCCTGAGTACAATAATGCATGTTTTCTGCCATCTTTGATGAGAGATAAAATGATTTTGTGCAATAAGTTCTTAATGTAATTGGTACTGTTGGATTCAGTACTACTTGGACTAGTAGCACAAGTACAATCAAGTACTTTACTGTGTACTTTTTGAGTAATCCTTTGTCAAACTCCACCCCTGAGTACAATAATGCATGTTTTCTGCCATCTTTGATGAGAGATAAAATGATTTTGTGCAATAAGTTCTTAATGAAATTGGTACTGTTGGATTCAGTACTACGTGGACTACTACTAAAAGTACAATCAAGTACTTTTACTGTGTACTTTTTGAGTAATCCCCTGTCAAACTCCCCTCCAGAGTACAATAATGCATGTTTTCTGCCATCTTTGATGAGAGATAAAATGATTTTGTGCAATAAGTTCTTAATGAAATTGATACTGTTGGATTCAGTACTACTTGGACTAGTAGCACAAGTACAATCAAGTACTTTTACTGTCTACTTTTTGAGTAATCCTTTGTCAAACTCCACCCCTGAGTACAATAATGCATGTTTTCTGCCATTTTTGATGAGAGATAAAATGATTTTGTGCAATAAGTTCTTAATGAAATTGGTACTGTTGGATTCAGTACTACGTGGACTACTACTAAAAGTACAATCAAGTACTTTTACTGTGTACTTTTTGAGTAATCCTTTGTCAAACTCCACCCCTGAGTACAATAATGCATGTTTTCTGCCATCTTTGATGAGAGATAAAATGATTTTGTGCAATAAGTTCTTAATGTAATTGGTACTGTTGGATTCAGTACTACTTGGACTAGTAGCACAAGTACAATCAAGTACTTTTACTGTGTACTTTTTGAGTAATCCTTTGTCAAACTCCACCCCTGAGTACAATAATGCATGTTTTCTGCCATCTTTGATGAGAGATAAAATGATTTTGTGCAATAAGTTCTTAATGAAATTGGTACTGTTGGATTCAGTACTACGTGGACTACTACTAAAAGTACAATCAAGTACTTTTACTGTGTACTTTTTGAGTAATCCCCTGTCAAACTCCCCTCCAGAGTACAATAATGCATGTTTTCTGCCATCTTTGATGAGAGATAAATGATTTTGTGCAATAAGTTCTTAATGAAATTGATACTGTTGGATTCAGTACTACGTGGACTACTACTAAAAGTACAATCAAGTACTTTTACTGTGTACTTTTTGAGTAATCCCCTGTCAAACTCCCCTCCAGAGTACAATAATGCATGTTTTCTGCCATCTTTGATGAGAGATAAAATGATTTTGTGCAATAAGTTCTTAATGAAATTGATACTGTTGGATTCAGTACTACTTGGACTAGTAGCACAAGTACAATCAAGTACTTTTACTGTCTACTTTTTGAGTAATCCTTTGTCAAACTCCACCCCTGAGTACAATAATGCATGTTTTCTGCCATTTTTGATGAGAGATAAAATGATTTTGTGCAATAAGTTCTTAATGAAATTGGTACTGTTGGATTCAGTACTACTTGGACTACTACTAAAAGTACAATCAAGTACTTTTACTGTGTACTTTTGAGTAATCCTTTGTCAAACTCCACCCCTGAGTACAATAATGCATGTTTTCTGCCATCTTTGATGAGAGATAAAATGATTTTGTGCAATAAGTTCTTAATGAAATTGATACTGTTGGATTCAGTACTACGTGGACTACTACTAAAAGTACAATCAAGTACTTTTACTGTGTACTTTTTGAGTAATCCCCTGTCAAACTCCCCTCCAGAGTACAATAATGCATGTTTTCTGCCATCTTTGATGAGAGATAAAATGATTTTGTGCAATAAGTTCTTAATGAAATTGATACTGTTGGATTCAGTACTACTTGGACTAGTAGCACAAGTACAATCAAGTACTTTTACTGTCTACTTTTTGAGTAATCCTTTGTCAAACTCCACCCCTGAGTACAATAATGCATGTTTTCTGCCATCTTTGATGAGAGATAAAATGATTTTGTGCAATAAGTTCTTAATGAAATTGGTACTGTTGGATTCAGTACTACTTGGACTACTACTAAAAGTACAATCAAGTACTTTTACTGTGTACTTTTGAGTAATCCTTTGTCAAACTCCACCCCTGAGTACAATAATGCATGTTTTCTGCCATCTTTGATGAGAGATAAAATGATTTTGTGCAATAAGTTCTTAATGAAATTGATACTGTTGGATTCAGTACTACGTGGACTACTACTAAAAGTACAATCAAGTACTTTTACTGTGTACTTTTTGAGTAATCCCCTGTCAAACTCCCCTCCAGAGTACAATAATGCATGTTTTCTGCCATCTTTGATGAGAGATAAAATGATTTTGTGCAATAAGTTCTTAATGAAATTGATACTGTTGGATTCAGTACTACTTGGACTAGTAGCACAAGTACAATCAAGTACTTTTACTGTCTACTTTTTGAGTAATCCTTTGTCAAACTCCACCCCTGAGTACAATAATGCATGTTTTCTGCCATTTTTGATGAGAGATAAAATGATTTTGTGCAATAAGTTCTTAATGAAATTGGTACTGTTGGATTCAGTACTACTTGGACTACTACTAAAAGTACAATCAAGTACTTTTACTGTGTACTTTTTGAGTAATACTCTGTCAAACTCCCCTCCAGAGTACAATTATGCATGTTTTCTGCCCTCTTTGATGAGAGATACAATCATTTTTTGCAATGAGTTCTTAATAAAATCGGTTATGCTGAATTCTGTACTACTTGGACTACTACCACGAGTACAATCAAGCACTTTTACTGTGTACTTTTTAAGTAATACTTGTTTAAACTCCTGTCTTGAGTACACAAAAGAATGTATTCTGCTATCTTTGATGAGAGATAAAATGATTTTTTGCAATAAGTTCTTAGTGAAATTGGTACTGTTGGATTCAGTACTACTTGGACTAGTAGCACAAGTACAATCAAGTATTTTTACTGTGTACTTTTAGAGTAATCCTTTGTCAAACTCCACCCCTGAGTACAATAATGCATGTTTTCTGCCCTCTTTGATGAGAGATGAAATTATTTTGTGCAATAAGTTCTTAATGAAATTGATACTGTTGGATTCAGTACTACTTGGACTAGTAGCACAAGTACAATCAAGTACTTTTACTGTGTACTTTTTGAGTAATCCTTTGTCAAACTCCACCCCTGAGTACAATAATGCATGTTTTCTGCCATTTTTGATGAGAGATAAAATGATTTTGTGCAATAAGTTCTTAATGAAATTGGTACTGTTGGATTCAGTACTACTTGGACTACTACTAAAAGTACAATCAAGTACTTTTACTGTGTACTTTTTGAGTAATACTCTGTCAAACTCCCCTCCAGAGTACAATTATGCATGTTTTCTGCCCTCTTTGATGAGAGATACAATCATTTTTTGCAATGAGTTCTTAATAAAATCGGTTATGCTGAATTCTGTACTACTTGGACTACTACCACGAGTACAATCAAGCACTTTTACTGTGTACTTTTTAAGTAATACTTGTTTAAACTCCTGTCTTGAGTACACAAAAGAATGTATTCTGCTATCTTTGATGAGAGATAAAATGATTTTGTGCAATAAGTTCTTAATGTAATTGGTACTGTTGGATTCAGTACTACTTGGACTAGTAGCACAAGTACAATCAAGTACTTTTACTGTGTACTTTTTGAGTAATCCTTTGTCAAACTCCACCCCTGAGTACAATAATGCATGTTTTCTGCCATCTTTGATGAGAGATAAAATGATTTTGTGCAATAAGTTCTTAATGAAATTGGTACTGTTGGATTCAGTACTACGTGGACTACTACTAAAAGTACAATCAAGTACTTTTACTGTGTACTTTTTGAGTAATCCCCTGTCAAACTCCCCTCCAGAGTACAATAATGCATGTTTTCTGCCATCTTTGATGAGAGATAAAATGATTTTGTGCAATAAGTTCTTAATGAAATTGATACTGTTGGATTCAGTACTACGTGGACTACTACTAAAAGTACAATCAAGTACTTTTACTGTGTACTTTTTGAGTAATCCCCTGTCAAACTCCCCTCCAGAGTACAATAATGCATGTTTTCTGCCATCTTTGATGAGAGATAAAATGATTTTGTGCAATAAGTTCTTAATGAAATTGATACTGTTGGATTCAGTACTACTTGGACTAGTAGCACAAGTACAATCAAGTACTTTTACTGTCTACTTTTTGAGTAATCCTTTGTCAAACTCCACCCCTGAGTACAATAATGCATGTTTTCTGCCATTTTTGATGAGAGATAAAATGATTTTGTGCAATAAGTTCTTAATGAAATTGGTACTGTTGGATTCAGTACTACTTGGACTACTACTAAAAGTACAATCAAGTACTTTTACTGTGTACTTTTGAGTAATCCTTTGTCAAACTCCACCCCTGAGTACAATAATGCATGTTTTCTGCCATCTTTGATGAGAGATAAAATGATTTTGTGCAATAAGTTCTTAATGAAATTGATACTGTTGGATTCAGTACTACGTGGACTACTACTAAAAGTACAATCAAGTACTTTTACTGTGTACTTTTTGAGTAATCCCCTGTCAAACTCCCCTCCAGAGTACAATAATGCATGTTTTTCTGCCATCTTTGATGAGAGATAAAATGATTTTGTGCAATAAGTTCTTAATGAAATTGATACTGTTGGATTCAGTACTACTTGGACTAGTAGCACAAGTACAATCAAGTACTTTTACTGTCTACTTTTTGAGTAATCCTTTGTCAAACTCCACCCCTGAGTACAATAATGCATGTTTTCTGCCATTTTTGATGAGAGATAAAATGATTTTGTGCAATAAGTTCTTAATGAAATTGGTACTGTTGGATTCAGTACTACTTGGACTACTACTAAAAGTACAATCAAGTACTTTTACTGTGTACTTTTTGAGTAATACTCTGTCAAACTCCCCTCCAGAGTACAATTATGCATGTTTTCTGCCCTCTTTGATGAGAGATACAATCATTTTTTGCAATGAGTTCTTAATAAAATCGGTTATGCTGAATTCTGTACTACTTGGACTACTACCACGAGTACAATCAAGCACTTTTACTGTGTACTTTTAAGTAATACTTGTTTAAACTCCCTGTCTTGAGTACACAAAAGAATGTATTCTGCTATCTTTGATGAGAGATAAAATGATTTTGTGCAATAAGTTCTTAATGTAATTGGTACTGTTGGATTCAGTACTACTTGGACTAGTAGCACAAGTACAATCAAGTACTTTTACTGTGTACTTTTTGAGTAATCCTTTGTCAAACTCCCACCCCTGAGTACAATAATGCATGTTTTCTGCCATCTTTGATGAGAGATAAAATGATTTTGTGCAATAAGTGCTGTGCAATAAGTTCTTAATGAAATTGGTACTGTTGGATTCAGTACTACGTGGACTACTACTAAAAGTACAATCAAGTACTTTTACTGTGTACTTTTTGAGTAATCCCCTGTCAAACTCCCCTCCAGAGTACAATAATGCATGTTTTCTGCCATCTTTGATGAGAGATAAATGATTTTGTGCAATAAGTTCTTAATGAAATTGATACTGTTGGATTCAGTACTACGTGGACTACTACTAAAAGTACAATCAAGTACTTTTACTGTGTACTTTTTGAGTAATCCCCTGTCAAAACTCCCCTCCAGAGTACAATAATGCATGTTTTCTGCCATCTTTGATGAGAGATAAAATGATTTTGTGCAATAAGTTCTTAATGAATTGATACTGTTGGATTCAGTACTACTTGGACTAGTAGCACAAGTACAATCAAGTACTTTTTACTGTCTACTTTTTGAGTAATCCTTTGTCAAACTCCACCCCTGAGTACAATAATGCATGTTTTTCTGCCATTTTTGATGAGAGATAAAATGATTTTGTGCAATAAGTTCTTAATGAAATTGGTACTGTTGGATTCAGTACTACTTGGACTACTACTAAAAGTACAATCAAGTACTTTTACTGTGTACTTTTGAGTAATCCTTTGTCAAACTCCACCCCTGAGTACAATAATGCATGTTTTCTGCCATCTTTGATGAGAGATAAAATGATTTTGTGCAATAAGTTCTTAATGAAATTGATACTGTTGGATTCAGTACTACGTGGACTACTACTAAAAGTACAATCAAGTACTTTTACTGTGTACTTTTTGAGTAATCCCCTGTCAAACTCCCCTCCAGAGTACAATAATGCATGTTTTCTGCCATCTTTGATGAGAGATAAAATGATTTTGTGCAATAAGTTCTTAATGAAATTGATACTGTTGGATTCAGTACTACTTGGACTAGTAGCACAAGTACAATCAAGTACTTTTACTGTCTACTTTTTGAGTAATCCTTTGTCAAACTCCACCCCTGAGTACAATAATGCATGTTTTCTGCCATTTTTGATGAGAGATGAAATGATTTTGTGCAATAAGTTCTTAATGAAATTGGTACTGTTGGATTCAGTACTACTTGGACTACTACTAAAAGTACAATCAAGTACTTTTACTGTGTACTTTTTGAGTAATACTTGTCAAACTCCCCTCCAGAGTACAATTATGCATGTTTTCTGCCCTCTTTGATGAGAGATACAATCATTTTTTGCAATGAGTTCTTAATAAAATCGGTTTATGCTGAATTCTGTACTACTTGGACTACTACCACGAGTACAATCAAGCACTTTTACTGTGTACTTTTTAAGTAATACTTGTTTAAACTCCTGTCTTGAGTACACAAAAGAATGTATTCTGCTATCTTTGATGAGAGATAAAATGATTTTTTGCAATAAGTTCTTAGTGAAATTGGTACTGTTGGATTCAGTACTACTTGGACTAGTAGCACAAGTACAATCAAGTATTTTTACTGTGTACTTTTAGAGTAATCCTTTGTCAAACTCCACCCCTGAGTACAATAATGCATGTTTTCTGCCCTCTTTGATGAGAGATGAAATTATTTTGTGCAATAAGTTCTTAATGAAATTGATACTGTTGGATTCAGTACTACTTGGACTAGTAGCACAAGTACAATCAAGTACTTTTACTGTGTACTTTTTGAGTAATCCTTTGTCAAACTCCACCCCTGAGTACAATAATGCATGTTTTCTGCCATCTTTGATGAGAGATAAAAGGATTTTGTGCAATAAGTTCTTAATGAAATTGGTACTGTTGGATTTAGTACTACTTGGACTACTACTAAAAGTACAATCATGCTTTGCCTGTCCAGATACGATGCTGTAGTACATGGAGAGAAGTTCCTGGAGGCTGACTCCACAGAAATTATAGGCCATGGACTCCATGAGGACTGTAGAGCCATCACAGATCAGCATGACAGGTCTTTTTTTGGCTCCCCTTCCATGGAGTCTTATTACATCAGTCAGAAATGACCCAAAGAAAAAGGATATGGAGGCTATTGTGTGGTCGTTTGTGATGTAGGTGGCCACAGGGACAGGGGAGGATCCTTTGAACGGATTTCGGACCACCATCTCATACACATAAAAAGGTGAGGTTTTCCCTTTTGCCTTTTTAACAATGCTCCCTGTCGCATCCACATATACAATGTCTTCCCTGCACCTGTCATGGAAGAGGTCAATTGTTTTGTTGGACCATAGCATGACTCCTTTGGGGTGTGCTATAATTTTTTTAATGACTGCTTCCTCAGTCTCAAGCTCTTCCTCCATCATTTTTCTGAGGCTGATCATTTCATTGCTGTGTTTTCTCAGCTTCTTTCTTGCCTGCCAGGACAATGTTTTCATCACACCAGTTGATGGTACCTGGTCTCTGTTTCCAGAAGCCAACACAGTGTCATCCAGTTTATTGAGCTTATCAAGGTACACACTTCTGGGAAGTTTGCTGATGAGGGCATTAGCAAGTGCATCCCTTTCATCTGCACGCACAGGCCGATGTTTGAGTTCTTCACAGTTGTGCCATGCTTTTTCACCTCTGAAGGTCACAACTGCCTTAAGGGATGACTCATCCTCAATGTCAACTTCGACCTCCACAGGACAGTCATCAAATCGACAGTAGCCAACACATGAAAAAAGTGACCCTTTCCTTTTTGACCCAACTGTTCGCACACTGTGAGATTTGAAGACAAAGCAACAGTGTGGGTGGACACTCCGGATGCCAGTGGCCATGACTGAAGTCCAGTTTAAAGATTTGAATCGACGCTTATGTTGTCTCCTCAGTTTCTTCCAGTCACTTTTAGTGACAAAAAAAAATGAAGGATTTGAAGGCAATTTAAATGAGTGTAAGAGTTGCCCATCTTTTGAGTGTGATGAGGAGTCATATGTCCCTGATGAATTACACTGTAAAACACAATGAAAACATATTAGCGAAAGTGACCAAAGTTGGAATGACTCTTTACTGATGTGAATCAATATATCTGAAATTGTTTATTTGGGACTAACTATAATTTCACTCCACACAGTAGTGTGCATGTTTCATAACACACTAACACTAACTACGTGCTAATATGCGATATTTACCTCTGAAACGTCTTCTGGTTCACTCGTCTCTGTGAATGCCTGTCTAACCGACGATGGGGTAGCAGGCACTGTGCGGTCAATGTCAGTGGAACTGTGGTCACTGTCGATGGGGCAGGCCGTGTGGTCACTGTCTGTCGATGGGCTGGCAGGTGCTGCGGTCACCATCTGTGTCTTGTGTCTCATCTGCACATGACAAGGAGCAAATGAAATCCAAAGATGTAATTATTAATCAAATAATATAAAATATTATAGCACATCCAAATTAAAGTTGTTCACACAGGCAGACTGATGATGAAGATAAAAGCAAAGCAGAAATAAGAATCAATATTAGTGCAATATTTATAAAAAATGTACCTTTTTATGATGATTATAGGCATGATGAAGCCGTGTCCTATTGGTCTTGGAATCGGATATTCCAAGCTCCTGACACACCTCGCCCCAGAAAGTGTCTTTCTCGTCACCTTCATCGTTGTCTTTTGTTTTGGTTGTGGCTCGAAGCTTGTCAGTGACAGCCAAAAGGACTTCTTTTGTTATTGTTATTTTTCTTGTCTGAAATTGAAATGTCAAAGTTCCGTCATTTCTTTGTAAAAAAATATGACATTTGAGAAATCATTGAATTGTTTAATGCAATTACAATTGTGTGACAAATAAGAAACACTTGCCTTCCCAAACGTTGAGAAAACCAAGACTCTGAAAAGACATAACAAGTTAAAATCTATTATTTATAGTTAGACTTTTCACTCAGTTTAGACTTTTTTAATTAATTAGCTTGATTCCCTGACTTCTGATTTGTTGCCTATGCTATGTCGATTTGCGCTGAAAGGACAGAGGGATATATTCATAGGTGTCATTTAAGCTGGGGATGCTGGGTACATGTCCCCAGCACTTTTTAAAATGTTGTCCATACATTTTATAAAAGTATAACTTTATAACCTGTAATAAACAAGAACACTGTTTTTTTCTTATTTAAAAAAAATAATAATACATGTACATCTTGAGAAAACAGTTTGTCCGTTGACAATTTCTATGGGGATTCTTAAATTTCGACATGTTCATACAATTTTAAAAGATAATGTATCACCCAGTCCCCCAGCAGGGTTTTTGTTTACAAACGTGTCATCTGTTAAACAACATGTGAGTTCAGTGTGTCGGGTGCCGCAGGAAGTAGGGGTGCTGGAGGAGCTGAATGGTGTACATTTGAAAAACTGAGCGACCACCTAAATAAAAATGATTAAACTACATATAATAGTTATGATTTGACTTAAAATAAAGTCAAATCAGAACTATAAACAATTCATATAAACATTTGTGTTTTATTTTCGAACACAATTATGTATATAACTACTTTTCTGTTGAAATACAAATATACGTACCCTCGACGAGCTTCCATTACAGATGAGGTCCATGGAAGCACTAATTGACAGGTATAGAGAACCGCAGTGACGCGTGGTAAAACCCGGAAGTAAACTTCTTCCGGTTCCTTCGTGAAAAACCAATGCAAATTCTCCATAGGATTTTGGAAAATAGCTCGAAATAAGGTCTGTGGTTGACACATATTTAAGAGAGGGATCACGTTTTGTTCAGCCGGATAATCTCCACATGTCTACCCTACTTTATAATTTGAATCATAAATCTAGTCGCCAAAAGCGAAATGCTAACGTTATGCTATAAACGAACTACAAGCCAGTACAGCAGCAGGGTCGCACGACTTCAACGTCACGCCAACTTAAGATCGTTTCAACTGACTTGCACTGAAACTGCACTTTGAACACTTTAAATATATTAACATTTTAAACGGTATACCCCGGTTATCTAGGCCCTTTTTGTTTTGTTTAATTTATACCACGTTTATCTAGGCCCTTTTTGTTTTATGTATACATGTCACACTGTGGGAAACGATATTTCGATATTTCTGGATGTATAACACATGTATAATTTTTGCAACCATGTCTCCTAAAAATTACGTTCCCACAGAACTAAACTGCATTCTCAATTACGTTTAGCTAGAAACTGATTTACTCCCACGTTACGTTCGTTATGAACCTATTTAAAATACGTTTATTTTCTACATATCTTCTAGAAACGTATTTTCTCCCACGTTACGTTCGTTATGAACGTATCTTAAATACGTTTATTTTCTACATATATTTGCCATTTATTGTCTTGCTTATAATAATGATAATAGTCATTTATAAATATCATTTTAGAGCACACCTTTGAAATCGACAATCGGGCTCGATATATGGTTACATTAAAATCAGTAGGCGAGGCTGTAATTTCTCCAGCTGTTACTCTCATGAGCGAGGCAGAAAATAATAGTTTTAACATGACAAAAAGCTGCTGTGTCGTTTATTGCACCTCAAACATTAAAACAAATCTAGAGTTACGTGTTTCTGTACTTCCTCTAAGAACAAAGGACAGTAACAGAAGAGCTCTGTGGCTTCAGGCTTGATCGCCGTTCAAATGACAGCGTTGGTTTCCCCAAAAGTGGGCGGGGCTGTAAAGTGACGTAGATTTTACTATCATCTATTATTCAAAACCATTCTATTTATTCTAACGTAAATTGCATGCCAGTCTTTTATCTTTTTATTTATTTGTTTTTATTTTAAATCGTATAATGTCGGACTTTTTTTGTCGTCTGTGAGGAAAATAAATGGGGCTTAGAGCCTCAAAATACTGAAATCTGTATTTTTTTAATCTTTTCCTTCTAATTTGTTATTCTTTTCTAAATAACACACTGTTATTTACTCAACAATAACACACAATTATCCTTGTTTTTATTTATTCGTTTAATTCTATAATCTTGGGCATTTTAGCCGTAAATAAAGTCACCAGAAACAGACGGGACATTTCGAGATTTAGGATGGCCAAAGATACTACACTACCCATAATCCCCAGCTATCGTTTGGGACTACAGTCCCGTTGACAAACCCTGTGATGTTGGAGTGGCAGTGCGCCAAGGTTACGCCGAGCGTCAAGCTCTTTGAAATGGAACGAAACCACGGCAGACTATTCAAAACTGGACTCGAACGCCCCCCGAGAAATACACATGCTGGCTATTGTGTTTCGCAACATGTTCTCTATGGCACGTATCTACTGGGAATTGTAGTTTTAAAAGACGTTTTTCCAAAAATTAGAAGTTGCCAGTATTAAACTGTGTACAGCCCTGGAGGTTTAGGCGATAGGAAACACATTGGTGTGTACACATTTAAAACATGTAATTACTAAATGGGTGAAAATCGCTTGTATCCATAATGTGCAGCATTAATATATACCCACACGACAGCTCATTGTTACTTTGTAATTCTCCACTACAAATCAGAGGTTAACCTGGTATTTTTACTCCACTACATTTAGTTTAGTTACTTTGCAGATTCTGATTAATGATGTGAAATATAAACAACCCTTAAAGCAGACTTTAGTTACACCTGAGTGAAATTCAGGGAAGGTGATTGTCAAGTGCCAACAATCAGGAGAGATATTTGATAGTTGGTGCTTGAGAAGACTAAACATTTATCTGCAGATCTCTATAAAGTATATTCATTACTCGTTATTCTCTACTAATAGTTAATTAAAAACTGTATAATGGCTCTTTTGCACATCCCTTTCAAGATTTCAAGATTTTCTAAGGTGTATTGATCATATACACAACTTGGGTCGCAGGTTCCTCAACAGCGCATTACAAGACTCAAAAAGTACACAGTAAAAATACTTGATTGTACTTTTGGTAGTAGTCCAAGTAGTACTGAATCCAACTGTACCAATTGTATTAAGAACTTATTGCAAAAAATCCTTTATCTCTCATCAAAGATGGCAGGAAAACATGCATTATTGTACTCAGGGGTGGAGTTTGACAAAGGATTACTCAAAAAAGTACACAGTAAAAGTACTTGATTGTACTTGTGCTACTAGTCCAAGTAGTACTGATCCAACAGTATCAATTTCATTAAGAACTTATTGCACAAAATGATTTTATCTCTCATCAAAGATGGCAGCAAACATGCATTTTGTACTCTGGAGAGGAGTTTGACAAGGATTACTCAAAAAGTACACAGTAAAGTACTTGATTGTACTTTTGGTAGTAGTCCAAGTAGTACTGAATCCAACAGTACCAATTACATTAAGAACTTATTGCACAAAATCATTTAATCTCTCATCAAAGATGGCAGAAAGAAAACATGCATTATTGTACTCAGGGGTGGAGTTTTGACAAAGGATTACTCAAAAAGTACACAGTAAAAATACTTGATTGTAGTTTTGGTAGTAGTCCAAGTAGTACTGAATCCAACAGTACCAATTACATTAAGAACTTATTGCACAAAATCATTTTATCTCTCATCAAAGATGGCAGAAAACATGCATTATTGTACTCAGGGGTGGAGTTTGACAAAGGATTACTCAAAATGTACACAGTAAAATTACTTGATTGTACTTTTGGTAGTAGTCCAAGTAGTACTGAATCCAACAGTTCCAATTACCTTAAGAACTTATTGCACAAAATCATTTTATCTCTCATCAAAGATGGCAGAAAACATGCATTATTGTACTCAGGGGTGGAGTTTGACAAAGGATTACTCAAAAGTACACAGTAAAAGTACTTGATTGTAGTTTTGGTAGTAGTCCAAGTAGTACTGAATCCAACAGTACCAATTACATTAAGAACTTATTGCACAAAATCATTGTATCTCTCATCAAAGAGGGCAGAAAACATGCATTATTGTACTCTGGAGGGGAGTTTGACAGGGGATTACTCAAAAGTACACAGTAAAAGTACTTGATTGTACTTGTGCTACTAGTCCAAGTAGTACTGAGTTCAACAGTATCACTTTTATTAAGGATGCATAGATAAAAATCATTTTATCTCATCAAATATAGCAGAAGTTGCATGATTTTGTTCTCAGGAGGGGAATTTGAGAGTATTACCCAGAAAAAAGACAGTAAAAGTACTTCATTTTATTGTTGGTAGCAGTCAAACTAGGACTGAGTCAAACAGTGTTAGTTTTTTTAACAACTCATGGTAAAAATAATTTGTATCGCATGAAGCAGAAAAACATGCATTATTTTTACTCTTGCGTTAGTGCCGCTTCTCAGCGATTACCGTAAAGGCGCTATAAATCGCGCACTCAGAAATGAAGAACTGCTCATTTGACCAAGCAAATTTGAGAGACGGCTGAGTTGACCGCAGTCTCTATGAAACGTCAAGCTACCCCACAGCACCCCTAGAGAAAATCTCTGGCGCCGCCACTGGTTCCGCCCACAGGAGATGCGAGCCGAGGAGCCGAGGAGGGGAACCGAGGAGAAAGGAAGGGAAGCAGCAGGTGGTTAGAGAAATGAGAACTCCTCTCCTCTGAGCGGTCATTTTAAAGAGACGTCCATTAATGATGACAGGAGGCACAGCAGCCCTCTGTCTGATGGACAGATGTGTTCATGACGACTTATATATTTACTTTGATTCATTCACAGTGCGGTATAATGAGACAATAACAGGCTACAGATGCGGACACACACACACACGTATATATATGTATATATACATATAGGCCTATATACAATTTCAGAATCAAACAGAGCACTCGCATAATAACGTAACACTCAGAGACACGATATATCCCCCCCCCCCCCCTCCTCTCTGGTCGCTACAATGAGGAAAATAAATTACGGGCCTAAAGTTTTATTTACAAGTATTACAAGTAAGCAGAGGACACCAAACCAACTGAGACCTGTCTGTCCGCTGCATCTACACACTGTACCACACACACACACACAGCACCTACAGCTAACAGCCGTTGTGTATTTTATTATGTGAAGCACTAAATGGTTTTAGAAAAATATGGACTCTTTGTTTGTAGATATCTACTAAACTACAGCAAATAAAGAGAGTAGGCCTGTTATACTGAGTGATATATATATACACACTGCTCTGCTTTCTGCACGGACCTCACAGCTGTTCTCTCTGTGAACATTGCGTCGCGATGAAAGGAGTTAATAAAATAATATCCAGGGGATGCATGCAGAGCTGTGATTGGCTGAGGTCAGTCCTGCCGTGCGTCACGACTCTTTGAAACATCTCTGTTGCCGGAAATGCATCCACGAAGGAGCCGTGGAGGACCGTGGAGGACCCCTCAGTGTATCCTCGGTTAGAGCTCCTCCAGAGAGCCTCCTCGATGCTCGGTCCTCGATGTGCATTTAGAGAAATGAGATGTCCTTCAACATGGCGCGCTGAAATTCATTTCCGGGTCACTACCGGAGGGCCGAGGAGTCGAGGAGGGGGATTTGATTAAATGAGAAAGGGCCGAGGAGTCGAGGAGGGGACATTTGAGTATTGAGAAACCTCTAGTGAGAAAAGAACAGCAAAACAAAACCCATTACGAGACACACACAACTAAAACCGTGACATAACACCAAGATCGTGACAGTTGGCCACTGAGCAGTGCTGTTGGAGATATAATCTTCCAACAACCTTATGGGCTATATTTCTGTTAATGCATGAAAGAAAGCAGTGACTTCATTAATAACTGAAAACAAGTCTTTATTACACAAAAATCTGAATATTTAGAAAACCCTCATTTCACCAATGTTTTACTGTATACATTACACCATATAGTAATATCAAACTGACTTACGTAAAGGCAATGATGACAGTATCCAAGAATCCCAAATTATATTAAAAAAAAGATACATTGGATAGGAGTAGATAAAATCACCAAAAACCTTTCACACACTTACTCCTAAAGACAAAATATGCTATAAATCCAGCTTGGTTTCTTATGTTTTAACTAGTTAAACAGGTTCTGCTACTTGTTCACATTTACATTCAGCTCAAAGAATGTTAGAAGAGATGGCTTCAATAAAAACATGGTTATATAGTGAAGAAAAAACTAAAGATAATAAAAGATACAAAATGGAAGATATGGGATTTATTCAATTTGAAAATGAAAACTATCTCACAAAAAAAACAGGTATGGCATTTTATTCTAATACAAAGAGAAGCCTCGCAAAGGAGAATTTCAGCTCTGCATGCACAAATGAGAGCCTTGCATTAAAAAAAAAAACAATGCTGTAATACAATAATAAAATAGGATCTAAGAATGATGGTTGTGGATGGTCATAGTTAGTGGACAGTAGCCAAATATATTGACTCAAGTAGCTTTCTGTACAGTTTTTAGTCACTTACTTTACTTGAAATTAGAAATGTCCATGTTATGCTAGTTTAAACTTTAAACAAAACATCCACACAACAAAGTATGTTCTTACAGACAGCACTAATGTATGCAATCCATTTAGCAAATTACTTGTAACCGAAAGTTAAGTTGGATCACTTTATGTAAAAACCCAATTTTACCTCAACTCAACTCATCTGCAGTTTGATCTATGTCACTCTTGTCTTTGTAGTATCCTGTCCCAAATAATGCAGTCAACTAGCATCTTGTTGAACAACTTCTGGGAATTAAAGTTCATAAATAAACTTATTTGTGCTATTTGGAGCTTTAGAAGGCTCGGTAAAGGGGTAACTCCTTAAAAACTGCTAGGGAGAGTTGGTTAACCCCCTCACTCTAGAAAACTATAAAGTGCAACACGTCTATACACTTGTGTTGTCTGGGCTAAAATAGCTTACACACGGAGTGAGAATTTGACATAGGTGTTGGCCTTTACTTGTGTCTCACTTTACTTTCTGCCTGTCTGCCCCACACAGCCCAATCACTGCAACAAAAAGCAAATATCTGATGTGCGGGCCTGACTTGACAATCCCTGTCATCAGTTGAATTGTATCAATCCATCAATCACTCGCGTGTGAATGTAAAATTCAGGTCCGGATTCTGTCCGCAGTTCCCTTTTACACACACTCTAGCAATTGTCTGTAATTTGAGAGCGTACTCACCAAACTGGTAAAATTCTGTTCTGATTAAAAAGTGGACCTATCATGCTATTTTTAGGCAATAGCATAGGTCTCAGATATATACAAATATATAAAAAACATGTCTATGAAGTGTTTTGCTTCAAATACCAAACAGATCACCCATTCTAGCCATGCCTCATATCCCTCTATTTCACTTCCTGTTTCAAAAGTGCTGATTAGGGGTATAAAGCTTTAAAAAAAAAGAAAGAAATTGATTTAAAAAAAAGGAGGGGTCTGAGCTCATGCGGGACCCGGCAGCTACTGTCTAAACTAAAAACTGCCGTGATGAAACGCCATATCATGGATTATCAAGGATTATTTCTGAAACAGTATGGAGCTCAAAGGCTTTCTCTCTTGCCGGTTATACCACAAGGTGAGTTCCTTTTTATTTCCTGCTTCTTCACACACATGCTCTCCAGTACAGGTTAGCTCTGAGTGTTAGCGATGCTAAAGTAAACACCGACCATATTGCGTCCAAAACAGTCGGGCATTGTTTCTGATAGCAACGTTTCTGATAGGGCCGTAGGTGTAAAGCCAGCCTACATTTCCGATATTACGTCATATCGGACGCAAATCTGGATCAGCTCCGTTGTAGCCCCATTTTTAGAGATTTGGGTACGGAGGAAAAGAGAGAGGGTTTTATTTTCTGACGCTGCGTGAGTTCCCTGACAGACCCGGGACACATTTATGTATAAAAGACATCAAAAAGTGCATTTTGCATGATAGGTCCCCTTTAAGTAAGGGGGTGGGCACCTGGGTAGTGCGTTGAAGAGGCACGACATGACACAGCTTGCTTTTGCAACAACGTAGCAGGTTCATATTTTGGTATTAAACAACAAGTTTCTTGTTGTTCCTTGAATTTGCCTGGCCATTTTGCCCTTACAGACAGAAAATCCTAAATATTGTTGCACCTCCCTCTTCTTCACCCATTTGGACCTTAAACAGACCTCTACATATAACGGTATGGGTTTCTGTATAGTTGATAATGCAACATTGAATTCAGAGTACTCACTGTTGTTTACACTTTCCAGAGGGGCTTTTTGGACTTTTAGGATTCTTCTTAGAATCCTCTTTGCTCTTTCTTGATTTGTTACGAGGAATTGGGCTCATGACTGTTTGAAACTGTACAGGACTCACTTCAACACCAATTGCTTCAGCCCCATGCGTGTCATCAGAAGCTCTTGACACATCGTCTATCAGAGTTTTCCCCACAGTGTATGGGCCTCCCCCTGTTGCTTCTCCAGTTACTTGCAAAGTTTCATTCTGAACGAGGTTACCAGCCTCCTCATCTACCTTACTTTTTGCAATGGAACTTAAAGTTCCTGTCTCTCCTGAGTCTGGGTCTGATTCTGACACTGAAGATAGGGTCTTCTCTACCACTTTAATTTCTGAATAAGATGTTGGTGCTACCTGAGCAGATGCACCAGTTGCACTGTCATCAAATCCCTCCTTAATCGCGAAATCAAAAGTGACCTCTGCCATGCCTTTTTCAAAAGCGATATCTCCAGATTCAAACATTTTAACTGTGGCCCCTTTATCTTCACTGGACATAGAAACCTGTCCTGTTGCAACCCTGGAAGATCTCATTCCCTCAGAAGATATAACAGGAGAATCCAAATTCTCCATATTAGTATCCTTCTCTAACGCCTGACCAACAGTATCTTCTCTATCAGGAATATCCAAAGCTATGTCTCCTACCTGAGAAGAGTCCACGCCTTGCCTGACTTGATGTGTAGTAACTTCACAGGGTATTTCTAGAGTTTTACCCACCTTTGACGATGCTGGCAACGGATTAATCTCTACATTTTGACTTGCTAAATCAAAATTATCCTCAGATAAGCATTCAGTGTGACAAGACAGAGAGTTGTCTTCTAATTGCTGGTTTCAACTTACTGCTCTCCTCTCTACGTAAATACTTGTGTCTGGTGAGTCTTCTCTTCCATTCTCTTTTCTTGGTCATCAGAAAAACTACTGTCTCGTTGTATGAAGGGGGCCGGTTTCCTCTTCTTCCTCTCCATCACTGTCACCTGAGATTTAGCATATCCTCTACTTGAACAGTGTTAGATGCATCTTCTTTTACACTGTCTTCATCTGAGATGGAAGACATTTGATGTACATTGAAAGCTCTTCCTCCACAACATTGTTGTATTCTGAGATAAAAGGATCTCCAAAGATCTTCTTCCTGATACAGCTTCTCCTTCAATAAATTCAGCTTGGGGTTCTGTGATGCTAACATTTTCGTGTATGGATACACACCCCTCTTCAAAACTCTCCTCCTCTTCCTCTGAAACATTTATGATATCGAGATTAAGTTCATGATCAACTCGAGAACTCATGCATGTTGCATTTCCTTCTGCATTCCCTTCACCTTGGTCATCTGAGAATTTTACATTTTGCTGTGTACCGGTGACACCATTGCTTCAACAGAATCTTCCACCTTTCTCTTCATCAATAATGTAGTCATCTGAGATTAAATTATCTTCCATTTGAGAACTGAAAAGCATCTTGTCTTTTCAGTGTCTTCATCTATGTTATCAGAGGGTGCTAAAACTCTGCTCTGGCACTCCTTCCTCCATAATACTCTCTGTTCTCTCCATCAACTTCTCTCCCATACTGTCTGCATCTGCATCAACTTGATCTGTATCACTTTCTTCTTCTGGTGGCCACAGCAATTGTCTTTTTGCGTATGCATATGTGTTGCTCTAATGTGTGACATGGTTGAACATTAGACACCTCTTCTTGCACTTGATTTGTTTATTTCTTCTGGTGGCTGATGTCAGATTTGAATCACCAAGGATAATAGTGCTGACAGTTTGCGATGATGTTATTGCTTCATCAGCGCTATCTGTCTTTTCATTACCTTTGTCTATCATAATCCATTCACTTTGACCCAAACTGTGGTTCTGGCATTGACTCTGGGTCGAGGTTCAACTTAACTTCAGATGCATTCAAAGTCACTTTTGAAAACATGTTTGGAAGAGTTGCTGACAATTTGTCATGCATACTATCGAGTCCTACATCAGAATCTAGCAGTTGCTCTTTCCTGAGCCTTTACGTCTTCATGTGAATCACTGCTGTGATTACACTTTCTGCAGTCATTTCTCCAATATTCACTTTTCCCTGGATACTATTAGAGGTGGCAATTACCTGATTTGTTTCTATGTCTGACACTACGTTCTCTGCCTGGACTGACATCTTCCTCCAAATCCCTGTCCATTTGGTCCTCTGCACATCACCGAATTGAGGTTCTGACCCAACTTCCTGACTTTTGTCCTCTAGACCTTCAACTATGGTGAGATGAACAGCTTTTCCTTCTTTTACGACTCCTTTCAATGACTCTTGACTGTCCACATTTACTTCTGTGATATCTTGTATTTGATCGTCTACAATGTCGATGTGTTCTAAAGTAGATGTGGATCCCTCTCCTTGGGGAATTGTTGATGTCTCTATACTCTCTCTGCCTGTATTAACTAAATCAATGACATCTGATCCAGGTTGGCACACTGCTGTGGTTGACATTTGATTGACCAGAGATATATTTTCCTCTGAAAAACATTTAGCAGGAACATGATTTTCCTGCTGTTCTAATTCCACTGAGTTTTGTTGTGGGACATTGGATTCTGTGGTTTGACTTACCATATCTGTACATTTGTTTGTTGGAGCTGTTTCTGATGTTTGTGTAGGACATTCTTGGATACCCAATTTGTCTTCAAATGCAGTTTGGACCATCCTACCAGGATCCTCATCATCAAGTGATGTCTCGAGAGGCATTGATATGTAGGGGACATCATGCTTTTCCTCAACCATTTCATAATTCATGTTCTGAACTGAATCCTTCAACTGATTTTCTATCAACACCTCTTCGTTTGATGGATGGGTTTCAGCTGAAATGATGGTATTTACAACTGTTGTAGTCTTGTCTTCATTTGGTGAACTAATTCCTGATGCTTTTAGAATACCACTGGTATCTGCTGTTGCTGCAACTGCGTAGTTTCTTGGTACTGGTTTGTACTGACCTGCCGAATGCCAACTTGAATCATTCCAGGTTGCCACATTCCAACCTGTCTGACTTCTGGTTTCACTGTCAACACATGTGCCATTCCCATTCCTGGCTGCCCAACCCATGTTTGCCCCAAATTGCTATTTACTGCAACAGCACCCCCCCTCTTTGCAACAGTGTGTCCTGGCAGAATGCCATACACACTCCCCTGGGCTGCTAGGTCTAACACCCCCTGAGGGGGAAGCAGGCCTCTATTTACCAGGATTTCCATCCACCCTCTGGGCAATTGCCCTGAGACGAGGCCCTCGGTCAAAACCTCACTCACCTGCATCCTCTAGTCTCTATATCTTTACAACTAACATGTAATTTACCATCGGGATTTGGCCCGATCATTTTCAACCCTTTGCAGGGCCTGAGCCCGGAGACACACCTGGACTACCAGGTAAAAAGAAGGTGGAGCTAACTGACTGGCAGGGCTTTTTGGGCCCTCCATGCCTGAATCACTAGCCCAAGGAGGAAAGCCTGGGGCCCACTGACTAATACAAGCCTGGCAAATTAGCTCCATGTGACCCGTCTGTTAGCATAACCCGTGTTCTGTAGCTGTGGTTGAACTACATAGTGCATGGGCTGTAGTACAGGGTTGGTGGCGTAATTAACTGGCTGTGGCTGTATGAAAACACTGTACGAGCTTGAGGGACAGAGTGGCAGAATAATGAGCTTGAGGGGGCAGAGTGGTGGAATGACTATGTTAGTAACCTTAGAGTTAGGAAGTGTCATGGATTGATGGGCAGTGCTTACAGTATTGACGGATGATTTGGAGATGTTAGTAGATGACATGACTGTCTCTTTCTTGACATCAGTATGCTCTGTTTCAACGCTTCGCTCAACTTTGGGCATAATAACAGGTTCAACCTTATTTACTGTGGTTTGGACAGCACCTACTATTTTGTGTGTCAGGGAAGGTTTGGGTGTTGGTTTAGGAGGGGAGCAGATATCAGACAGAGTCTTGAACTTTGGCCCAAGGTCATCGAGGAATTGCAGGTCGTTGTTATTTTCCAGGAGGCTGCAGCAGCCCACAGATCCAGCAGAGGATCCCTGGCCCTCAAAATGATACTCCAAAGAACAGTCCTTCGCAGGCAAAGCACACATCGCTTTCTGTTTAAGGTAAAGGAATAGCACAGACACTGGTGTCAATCATTTCGGAACATTTCTTTAAAGGTGAAATCTTGTAAAAGAAAAAAAACAGCAGAATGCAAGGCTAACAACATACCTGTGAGTAGTAATCATTCAGGAAAGCGTCAGGTAAGGCTATCTCTCATAGAGAGCTGTTGTGTGAGCTGTGGGTGTTGTAGTTGTTTCTGCTGATTGTTGCACTGCCATAAACCATAGCCAAATCCCTTGTTAATCTGTGAGCGTTGTTGTCGACCCTCCATCCAACTTTGCCTGGTGTCCCGAACCTTTCCAAAAATCCCTCATGGATTGTAGTTGTCTGGTTATTTTCTATAGTATTTGTAATAGTGCCTTTGGAATTTGATCCTTGTGCTGTCCCAAATGTCTTTTTGGGGACCCAAAGATACGAGATATACTATGGAGTGGCACTCTTCCTAAACAAAAGAACAGGAGAATGACAATGTTAATCTCAGAAAAGCATATAGGTTTAGCAATAATTAGACAGGGTTTAAACCTTCCTGTTTGTCCCTGTGATAACAGGAGTACTGATCTTATATCCCATTGACCCACTACACTGCTTTCTTTCACCAACATTGCCTCTTGATCTCTATAGACGATCATTTTCAATAATATTAGGATATTGTCTGATACTCGTATTGATAAACTAAAAATAAGAAGTTAATGTATACTTTTCTTCCCAATAAAAACAAACAACATTGCAAGCCAACCTTATCCTCGCCTCTGCCTTCAGTGTGGTAAGATATGAGTTGTTCTTTGGTCTCCCATGGCATGTCACGAAACTGTCAGGAAAAAGTTCTGCTCCACACTGACAGAACAGCATGTAGAAGAGGAATAACTGCAGAGAGAAGCACAACATTCAGTTCAATGTCAAGCCAAGTTCAGTTTTTTTTTTTACAATTATTTCAAGATCTTAATATTTCAAGAGACACAGAGTATTTAGTATTAGCAATATCATTCATATAAGAGTGTTAAGAATACATCTAAAAACAGAGAGTTGTGAATGGGGAGTAACTCTATATCATTTTTTTTAAGCCGTACTTATTTGGGGCACTTATAAATTATGTTATTCAGTCCAATACATCACACCACCACTGATGAATTTATGCCCCCTTATATATAAATATTGGATTGTTTTTTGATTAAGAAGGCACTGATGGTACAGGTATCAGACATGAAAATAGTGTTATTGACTGTTTACATGCCGCAGTTGGTGCTTGTGTGTGTGCTTTTGTGTGTGTGTCTCTCTCTCCCCCTGATTGTCTCCAGGTGCAGCCTCTCCCCCAGGTGCTCCCAATCCCCAATCAGGGCCTCCATAAAAGGACCTGAGGAAGGCTGCAGTGGCCTCTCTCCTTCTCCTCTGGCTGCATGTGTGCAGCATGTCTCTGTCTCTGTCTCTGTCTCTGTCTCTGTCTCTGTGTCGTGTGTCTGTGTCTGTGTCTGTGTGAGGCCTGTGTTTTATCAATTATTAGGAGTTGTGTTCCTGTATACATTGGTACATTAGTTTACTTCGCAAATTGGCTGGTGAGCCTGTGTTCTTTTTGTCCATTAAAAGACCTGCTTGTGGCTTCAGAGATAAGTTTCCTCTCTTTTTTCTCGTGCCTGGTCATTTCTATGTTTTGTTACTCCCCTTCGTACCCCTAGATTTGGAGGAACGTAACATCGACCCATCCGTAACAATCCCTAATAAGGTGTACTGTAGGCATTTGTTAAAGATCAACTTACACAGCAATAAGCACATTGCCGATAGCAGGAGGCTGATAGCTGGGGCAGAGAGCTCAGTTGAAGTAGTTTCTAATTTTGGCTGCCTTTATCTTGCCAGTCTTTTGTCTCCACACAGGTACAACGTCCACGGTAAAAATGTCATTGGATGGGCAAGACAGACACTTGTGCATCCAACACCTCCACCTGAACCTCATATAAGCCAGGCCAGAGCGGATCATGAGAGTGAAGCGCGGCACTCGTCTCTGTTGACAACAAAGGAAAAAGCAACTGTCAAATAACGCAGTATAATCCTTATTACTTTTGCTTGTAACCTAAGTAATATTACAGTTTAGTGATACTAAAAAAGAATATAACCCACAAAAATCACAAATAATGCTAAAAGAAAGAAAAAATCATTTATCAGTTTTTTTCTTCTGCCTCCAACCACTTTTTCTTACTATTGATGACTTCTACGTCCCAGCTGCCTCGTGTCCCATCAGGTATGACTCTGAATGTGAATGGAGCTCCGTTGGATTAGCATCCTCATCAAATGCAGTAACATAGACAGTTGTTCATCAGTGCATTGGGTGCTGTGGGTGGTGGTCAGAGTGGGACAGTGGTCGTTGGAGTCAGGACTTGAATGGCTATTGTTCCTGTGGCGGTCTTTGGTGGCATGTCTGAGGATGACAACAGTTTAGTAAATCCAACAGTACAAAGACTGGAGTGCATAACAGCATATTCTAATATAAGTAGAGTAGTAAATAGTGGATTACCATCTGTGATCGCCAGATCTTGGCAATGTAGGTACCATTCACCCCACAAAGGTGACTCTCTGTCTGGTACCTCTGTTGTAGTTTATCTCAGCTGTTTTTTCATCGATGGTAAACCAGTTTTCTGGATCTAAGGCTTTGGCATAACTAGGAAAAAATAAGTAGGAAAATAAACAAAAATATTAATATAAGTAATATACAGTAAACCAAAGAAGGAGAAGAAGAATTTGGTTAAAGTAATACTTTCAACATTTGGGGAAAAACACGTAATCACTTTATTGATGAGAATTATGTGTGTAAGTATGAAGCTAAAGCGAGGAGACAACTAGCTAAACTAAGGACAAAGGGAAGTCAACTGGTCAAGTCAAATAGAACCTCATGAGACGGTAGAAATGGCAGAGGAAAAGGATATTCACTTCAACAATTTGTCTTGATGGAATAAATTATATCCAGCTACAGAAAAACTGAAGTTTCTTGTCTTGTCACGTGTTTAATGTTTCAGAAATCTGCAGAACATAAGAATTGCAAGCTGCTGCTAATTTTAACACGTTTTTATACAAGTCTTTGTTCCGAACTAAGCATTAATGTGGTCATCCCCTTACTTATCATATAACGCCACCATTAGTTTGATAGACTTCGTTTTGAGTGGTATGGTTTGAAAACTATTGGGTCATCATCACCAAGTCAAAATGTTAATTGGGTGATTTAAAGCAAATAACTGTAAAACAAATCAAATTCCCCATCAACTCTATCTGTACTTTGGGATACTGCTAATTCTCACATTTTAGCATGCTAAATTGCTAAACTAAGATGGTGAACATGGTAAATGAGTGGTAAAAGTAATGTTTCCTGCAGGATGACTTACTTGACATCTTCCAGCTGGTAGCCCTGTGTCTGGATCGACAGCAGCAAAACTGTGATCACTCCCTCTTTAGGTGCTTCATTTGGATCTTCTGATACAGGAACATTCTTGATGGTTGGAATGAATGCTGGATCCTCTGGAATGTTTTTCACTGCTATCTTAATGGGATAGCTCTTTGCCGGTGCATTTGGCTTAGTTCCTGGTTTGACACCTGGCTTAATACCCGCCACCCAGTCCAACCCCAACATCTGGCTTAAGTCCAGGTCCAGGTCCTGGTCCTGGTCCTGGTCCTGGTCCTGGTCCACCTCCAGGACCAGCTCCGCCTCCAGCTCCGCCTCCAGCTCCGCCTCCAGCTCGCCTCCAGCTCCGCCTCCGCCACCGCCGCCTCCAGCTCCGCCTCCGCCACCGCCGCCTCCACCTCCACCTCCAGCACCCGCTCCAGTAGCCATAGGATTACCCTCTCCAATCTGGACGTCCACATCCATTGATATAGGACCACCCTTCACAAAAGGAGCTACATTCGTAACGATCAGGCCAAGCTCAAGATTCTGGACATCTTCATAATCCACAGCCTGTTGGTCCGGATTGTAGAGTAAAAAGCAATTTAGTGAAAGGACAAGAACAGATACGAAGCAGCAAGCAAATGTTAGGGCACCACTCAACACTTGTTACAGTTAGTGTGATAAATAAAGTACAATGGTGTTAAAGTCACATAAATACCTTAATCAGCTTCAAGACGCCCTCATTGGTTTCCTTGTCCGTCTTCAATTGAAAACATGTTATCTTCATTCCCTTTGGTGATTTTGAAGACAGTCAGCCAGTTGTCTGAGTGTCGAAGGTCTTTATCCAGAGCTTTGATTTCTCATCCACAACACATCGGCAACATTTTCCTCCATCTTCCCCATCGTACTGCAAACAGGAAATATGATTCGAAACCATTAGATCAACCAATATGTGTCAACGTCTTACTGTCAGCTATGTGTCTATTCTGTTTACAAAACTGGTGTTTTTTTGCTTTGATGTTTCCAGTTATTATCAAAGCATTCTACTCTTCAGAAGTAAAAGGCCACCGATAGGTTTGGGGGGAAAGAGGCCAGTTCATGATCGCTCTCCACATATGACTACATGTTCCATGGTCTCATCATAGTGCAGAGGCCAGTAGCTATGTTTTACATCGCTTATACTTTTGTTTTTTTGTCTTCATTTGAGGAGCACGAATTAACAATGAAAAGAGATACATTCATCCACATAAAAAAAGGAGGTTGTGGGGACTGAATTAAGTGCAGTGGACTTGACAGCACTAGACTAGACTTTGTATTAAACAGCACCGAGGATGAAGTTCAGATATCTGTTGCGTAAAAACTGACGCTGCTTCTCATAATGTGGCAGATGTTAAGATTCAGTGCTGAGATAGAAAAGTAATTTAACCCCCCTTGACTTGACCCCTGGATACTAGCCTTCTTGATGTTACTTCTTCAGTTAAAATGTCACATAGCGTGTAGAGCTACTGTAGTATCTGCAAGCTACATTAGCATCTACAGCTACATTAGCATCTACAAGCTACATTAGCTTGTAGATGTTAAAGAATAAAAGCCCATGGAGCCTTGAGGAAATGTGCGTATTACACATTCAGTGTATATTTACTAGGGCTGGCGGGACAGAAACATGGAGAAAGGTAACTGAACTTTTACATGGACATTTTACATCCTTCCAGACGGCGGAGTTGATAGAACCAGAATTATTTGTAACACTGCAAAGTAGGATTTATGATCACTGAGGGTAACTTTCATAACAAACTAGATAACATGTTAATGCCACTTGCAGTGGCAAATAGCTTTGGTTTTATAATTGATTTGTTTACACTAATTAATGTTGAAGTTAGATTATAAGAAATGTTTTAACTGCTACTGTGTAAAGGAATACTACTGTTAAAAAGTACCTTATTTGTTTGAAGTGTTTGCAGACCAAATGTTATTGCACTTTTAATATATGCAGTAACTTTTAAATAAAAGTTTGCAATACACTACTTTTTGTAATCATGCGATTAAACGCGATTAAATAGTTGCATTGTTGCTCAGCACTAATAATTTAGAATTTAAAACTAATAATAACTTTTTCCATTGATGGCTTCCGGACTGTTTGGACCAACAAGGATTGCACCCAAGAGCTTCACCATGCGCCCTAAGTCTTCAGATTCAACTCAGTTAAATTATCAATTTAAAAATCAACAATAATTATCAATCACAATCTGGACATGCAAAAAAGGATACAATGATCCCAAATTGTCTGAAAATAAACGTTGTCAATGCTTAGTTAAATCGTTAAAGTAAAGGTAACATCTCACACGACAGACACCATCTCTCTTTTCATTCATCTCTATATCCTCTTCCCTTTGTTCTCTCTCCCTCTTTATTCTCTGCCTCTCACACCTCACTTGCTATATACATTTTTCTGCAATAGGCTTTGTGTCGCAGTTTTAAAAATGACAGGAATAATTAAAGAAAAGTTTTCATTTTAAAGATATGATGCACTTTGAGACAAACATTAAGTGGTTAGCTTAAGACCATTTTGTTCCGTAAACATTTGGTGTCTATGACTGATAGTCATTGCCCAAAAGCTTAAAGCACACACCTTCAGAGCTTGTGGTTTTCAAAATCCAGTGCAGCTGCTGTAAACAGTCAAGAGAGACACCCCCCCAAGCTGACCAACAATATAGTCAAAATAAAAGTCAGGGCCTCTCTAACATTTGCTGGTTGTGTGTTCTGATATATAAACTCCTGCCGCACAATGTTAAGAGAATAAGTGTATGCCCGGGAGTTGATGCTGTTGTGGTTAAGCATGAGTAACAGTAAAGAAACTAGTACCCATATCCTCTGTCCCGTGCTTTATTAATGTTCTCTTTCTACTAATACAGAGCCCACATTTTAGACTTATTTTTTAAAGGAGGTAATACATCAAGTAGGCTCACTGTTGTATAGACTCCTAAATCAAACTTATTTTTGCAACAAGTAGCATCACCTCTTGCAGAAAGACTGCAGGTTTGCATTCCTCACTTTCCAACCAATTGCTTTCCAACCAAAGTCCATTAAAGTCTGCTTTTTACCTTGCATCCAAAACTGAACATATATACTTATTTTGAGCAGAGGTGGAAGAAGTATAGATATTGTACTTGAGTAAAAGTAGAACTACCAGAGTGTAGGAATACTTTGTTACAAGTAAAAGTCCTGTAATCAAAATGTTACTCAAGGAAAAGTACAAAAGTATTGGCATCAAAATATACTTAAAGTACCAAAAGTAAAAGTAGTCATTCTGCAGATTGGTCCATTTCAGAATAATATATTCAATATGTTTTGATTATAATTATTGATGCATTCAAGTGTTCTCAAAGCTGGTAAAGGTGCAGCTAGTTTGAATGACTTTGTATACTGAATGGTAGCTTGTGGATTTACTCTGGGCACATTCCAAGGTCTTATTTAAGAGTTGATTATGTTTCAAATCATTAATCCAATCTGCAAAGTAACTAAAGGTATTAAATAAAAGTAGTGGAGTAGAAGTACAAGGTTGCATACAATGTAAATACTCAAGTATCTCCAAATTGTACTTAAGTACAGTATTTGAGTAAATACACTTTGAGCAAAATAAATCAAAACATCCAGAAGTCGTTTTGTTGAATTTTTTTGTATACGTGTACAGCGTTAACCATGTTCAACACTACATCCGTATCCTGGTTTGTGGATGTACCCTTAAAAGGTCATTGAAAAAATGCAGCTAGGTGCCTGAGAATGTAAGGATGTAATGGAATAGGTTGCTGTGTGTGTGTATGTGTATGTGTATGTGTTGTGTGTGTGTGTGTGTGTGTGTGTGTGTGTGTGTGTGTGTGTGTGTGTGTGTGTGTGTACCTCAGATTTTTCCAGGGTGGGGATGTTGTCATTGATGTCCAGGACTTTGACCTCCACTGTTCCTGTCCCTACTAGGCCACTGGATCCCCCTCCCATATCAGTCCCCTCTACGACCAGTTTGTAGAAGTCAATAGTCTGTTGGAGGGAAAACAGGTACATTCTTCTGTTATCTGATGACATGTGATCATATTGTGCAGGGTGAGTCAGACCTTCAGGGCAAAACAGTGCTGCTGTATATTGTTCCTCGATTGAATTTCAAAGAACATCTTGTTCCAACTAAAGTTTTCATCCCGCCTTAATTCAAATTATGTAAAAACCCTGGGGCCCTGAAACTATCAAAACACAGTCTACTTGCTAAAATGCCTTCTAGACATCTGCAAGTGGATTTCCTGCAGCTAAAAGATTAATAGTCATCACATAGGTTCTCTGTCCCAGTCCATCACTCAGCACTGCAAAAGTCTTGATATTCGACCAAAACCTCAACCTAGACTATTTCTTACTCCATAAAAGTTTGAAACAGTTGTTCCAGCCAAATTAGCAGTACATTTGATTGCTCTCTCCTCCCTGGCATACATTTTAAAAATCCTTCTCCCGTTTTCAGCTTAATCAAAACTCTGCTTTTGAATTTACTCAGGTTAGAACAAATTACCACATCACACGAATCCTGGCTTCCTTTCAGAAGCCCTGAGAGGCATAGCTGCCGGAGGTATTTATCAGACCTCTTATTGCCCTATGTCCACTCCCACAACCTGAGATCCTGAGATGCGTCGTTGCTGGTTGTTCCAAGGTACAGATTGAAACGCAAAGCATATAGAGCCTTAGCTGTAAGGGCTCCTGGCTTTGGAACAACCTGCCTGAGGAGATTAAGGCTGCAAACTCTTTTATGGTAAATGGTAAATGTACTGTATTTATGTTTCACTTTATTCACGACCCCTCTAAGCGCTTTGAATTCTTCAAGTCATCTTTCATACAGAGTAGTAAGCAAACATTCACACATTCACACAACATTGGCCTTGCCGTTGGGAGCAACTTGGGTAAAATATCTTGGGATAGGATACAAGGATACATTGACATGTTGAGTGCAAGGGCTGGGATCAAACCCACAACCTTCCAATTGAAAGAAGGCTGCACCACCTTGCAGCCACTCTGTATTAAGTATTATTCTTTTGAAAGGTTCTGCAACATATGTGAGATGTGTTTGATATACAATGACCAGAAGCCTCACCTCTCTGTCCAGGTTTTCCTCTTTGACGTACAGTTGGCCCGTCTTTCTGTCCAGAGTGAACATGTGACCGGTGCCTGCGGGCTCCTGACTCACGATCCTGTAGCTGATCTCACTGTTAATTGTTCCAGCTTCATCATTATCATTCCCCTTGATCTGCATAACAACGCTTCCTGCAGCACATCACAAACCATAACATTTCAGATAATCTGTTCACAGCTAGTATTCACATACAGTGTTTGCCTTTGTTTAACTTTGAGTTAATCAAAGATTAAATATTATAATATGATATCATTTAAACAAAAACGCTTAAAGGCGGGGTAGGTAATTTTGGAGAAACCAGCTCTAGTGCGCTAGAATTTGAAAAAACACAACCGGAAAAAATCTGCCACTTCCTTACCGAGCCCCTCCTCCAACACACATGAACGCGCACATGACCAATGAGGGCACGAGATAAATTTGTGCGCACAGATGGAAGGCTGACAGGCAGGTAGGCCATCCAGTTATTTTAAGCCGGGCCGGCTCAGATGATTGGTCGTGCTTTTTACAGTACTACGGCTTCCACAGATGATATTTTTTAATGGATTTTTTGTCAAAGCACTTAAAATATTCATTGCTATCGGATGTTAAGAGCATTCCATGGAATATAAACAAAAAGTGTATCTCGAGCCGGTTTCTCAAATTTACCTACCCCACCTTTAAGAAAAAAAAAATGCTGCAAGACGCTCAAAACACAATGAAAACGGGGAACCTAAAAAGTGATGCACACAGCTAGGACCGGAGCGCTTGTTGGCATTCGGGGATTATAAAGTTGTCCAACTGTCACTGTTGGCAGAGTAAGCCTGTTTCATAATTGTGTGCTTTGTCAGTATATTCATAATATATGGCTAGGTTAGCTACGTTAGCTAGTTTACAGCAGATCTGCAATATTATCGGAAGGAATCATGCCATTACATCACATGTTAAAATATGCCGATACAATTTACGGCAGAATTTATAATCCCCGATCATCAACAAGTGCTTTCGATCCCAGCATCACTTTTTAGTTTCCCCGTTTCCGTTGAGTTTTGTTACTATAGGTATGGGCTATTGTGAAAAATAAGTACTACACTTTTAGTGCAGTTTGTCATCCTTTATTATTTTAAATACGTTTTAAATAAAGGACTTTTATTATTTTTAATGTTGCTTTACTGATTTAACATATTTCTGAGTTCTGACTGTTTCCATCATTCTCTTACAGCAGCAAGCTGATATGTGTTCAAAAATGTGACACTACTGGTTTGCTTTCCTCTGTGATGTTGCCCATTTGCAGCTCAAAATAAGGAGTGTTGTCATTCTGGTCCAGAACCGTGACTGTCAGTGGGACATCATCCTCTGCTTTCTTCCCGTCTTTGAACCTTGCGATCCCTGTTAGCTGCATGAGTTACATGAAGAAACACTTTACTATTGATCTTTGAAGATAGAATACAGACATCTAAACCTCAATTCAATGTTGCTTCACTAGATTTTTTTCGGAGCATCCTGTGTCTTCTCGCAGCATGTTTTAGCAGGTTTGTTTAGAAGAAAGTAAATTGACTTAAATTGTAAAATTAAAAAAGTTTAAAAAAGTAAATTGCCTGACTGTGGATGTCACAGCTGTCACATCTGCACTTTCTTATCGCTGCTGTTTTGTGCATGTGCCAAGCCTGGTCTCTTAATATACATACCTATTAAACTAAACTTTTATGTGGAAGCATATTTCGTCCCTATGACGCTTGGTTGTCACAAATGCGTTTCTTAAGGTCTCTGGGAATGTATGCCAGGTAACCTCCTTGTTTAAACTTTACATACAGGTTAATTACTACATTTATTTGAAGCTTCGTTAATATTACAAATCTGCTTGCACAAAACGTTGACAATCATCTGAAATATTTGGGCGTTACTAGTGCCTTCTTTATTTGTATTCTCTTTGCTGCTATAACGGTTTTTAATCACTGTTATAATCCCTACTTACATTTATTAGTTTTTATTTTTAAATGCATAGAGAGAAGCCTACCAAATCTCATCTATAGTATATCAAGTATAATGACAATAAACCTCTTTTGATCTGATCTGAAACAAAAGTTCAAAACAATATACTGTATGCACAAGGGTAGGCTAGTGGCATTCAGTAAAGCTCTGTGACTGAAGGAACGTGAGCTTTATTCTCCCCCAGTCTTCATCAGGTTTCAGGACAGTACAACTTTAAAGAAAGACTTACATTGTAGAATTGGCGTTTCTCCCGGTCCAGTAATTCAGTGATGCGTACAAACCCTGTATTTCGGTCCACTACAAAGAGATTGAAGGGTTCCTTGTCAGCTCCTTCTCCAGTGAGATAATAATCCACCAGCTTTCCCAAGTCTTTATCAGAGTGAATCTGACAACAAAACACAGACAGAGGAATCATGGACTTGCTATTCAGGTTTCCCTCTCCTGTAGTGTGTTGTATAGGTTTTTGTGAATGTAAATGGTCTGCAAAGGCTACCCAAGCTTTAAAACCAGAGTTCCATTAAGAATCTTGCAATATTTAATTCAGGACGATAACATCCATATCCAGTGTAATGTAATCTAAAATACAAAGTGAGTTGATTGAAACTGTAACAAAACCTTGAAGTTCAGTCCACTATTAGTGTTGCAGGACGTTCAACCTAAGCCACTTTGGTTTTTGACAGTTAACAAATTAATTACTTAGGGCTGATCATTACATTTTTTTAATTAATATTACTATTTTAAAAGTATGTTGCTCACTGGCTCTGAATACACATACAGACAAACCATGGGTCACAGGAAGGGGGGATGTTGATCAGTATTGGCTTAGGATGGGCGTCTTTACACGTCTCAACCAATGAGAGCATTTGGGGTGGGCCTAAGACTGCTGCAGCGCTCACATGAACCGAAACAGAAGAGAAGTGGCAGGACAGAAACATGGACATTTTAAATCTCTTCCAGACAGCGGAGTTGATAGAACCAGAGTTATTTGTAACCACTGCAAAGTTGAATTTTCTTCTCACTGGTCTCTGAGGGTAACTTGTTTTTCTTTAACTAGATACAATGTTAATGCCCTTGCAGTGGCACCAGTCTATGAGTGGCACATAGCTTTGGTTTTATATTTATATTTGATTACATTAATTAATGTTGAAGTTGAGATTTACAAGAAATATTTCAACTGCTACTGTGTAAAGGGAATACTGCTGTTAAAAAGCATATTATTTGTTTACAGTGTTATTGCACTTTTGTTATACTGTAGCAGTGCTTTTAAAATAAAAGTGCGCAATACACTGGTTTTGAATTCATTATTGAATTTTGCGCATTAATTGAAGAAAATCATGCGATTAGTCACGATTAAAAATGGTAATCGTTGCCAAGCGCTAATTTATAGCAATAAATATGTATCACTCTGCACAAATAAACGTTAATAACAGGTTTGCTTGGGGTACACTCATATTTGTACTCATAAATTACTAATGCAGGCGTGGCTTCTCTAATAATACATACACTCAGATGTTACTGGTACACTATGTTCCCTATTTCTTATCTCAGCATTTTCTTGGGAACGTTCTGTTAAAACGTCACCTCTTTAGCCTGTACTGCAGCCCAGGGCCAAATCACCCAGCAGCACAGCTGAGGACTCAAACCAGTTGAAACAGGTTGGCTCACTGCAGGCAAAGGCGTGACAAAAACCAGTTTTTTAATTTTTTTTTGGAACATTGAAGCTCATCCAACTGGGCACTTTGCCAGTGACAAATTATAATGACTGTGTCTGCAAATTGTGGGAAATAATATTTGGATCAAACCTTGGCAATGAATTTCTTGTGTGGTAGTCAGTGTTTTCCATGAGCTTGGCAGGAGGAAGGATCCACTCCCTCTTCTTCCTCCTCAGGGTCTTTTGCCTTCTCGGTCCTGACTCGGCACTGAGCACCTGAAAGGAAACCACACATAACAATTGAATTTACTTTTGAATGTTTCATTTTCTGCAAATATGAAATAACATTGTCAAACTCTTCACACAGCAAAAACAAGGTGTGAAACAACGGCAATATGTTTTCAATCCCTTCATTTTTCCAAAGACTTTAGTCTTATGAGTGATCTTTCCTTCCTCTTTAGAATTAAGACAAGAGCTCCAATAAAAAGCTGATAATACATATATATATTTCAACGCTATAGCACCAACTACATTTAAGAAGCTTGAATTTAAACATGAACCACTATTGGGAGCTAATTATTAAGAATAAAGGTGGTGACAGCACAGATAAATATAGTTGATCAGCCACAGCATGAATGTGTGGGGAAAAGGAAATCAGGAAAAGCATAAGCTATGATTATGGTTTTGAGGCAGTGGCACCTGTGTTCAGTTCACTTTCTATATGTCGCACTGGAAAATATCAGAAACACAATTATTGATATAGCTATGCTGAAAATACACAACTGTTCACCTCCCTAAGACCAAATGACATCAACCCTATCGATAAACTGGTTCAATGCACATTAAGCAAATAATATGCTGTAATTCAGAGAAAGGTTAAAAAAATGAGAGAGAAACAGAGACGAGTTGAATAACCAAAAGTCCGTGGCCAAGCCCCAAACAAAATGTCTAAGCATGCATAGATGCAGATCAGAATTTTGAATCAACACAAAATGAATGCCACATTTATACCAGCTTAGAAATTGTATTTGCTACAGTCCAACCAATTCTCTCTGAAAGAGATACTGAGAGAACTATACCTGTCTTTGTTACTAGCAGGCTGATTTAGCGCAATGTTCATAACATTTAGTGCAATGTTCATAAACATTTGTTTTACTCAAGAAAAAAGCTATAAATCATTTAGAGATTGTGTATGTGTACAGACCAATACCACAAAGAAAGCACCAGATTTCAAGTTGCTTTAAGTTGTGTTCAAAGCTCCCATGGACTCCCTTTACCTAAGCATCCTCTTATTCTTAATCGAATATATAATTCTTGCTGTATACGCCAATCCAGAGCATCCCAAACATGCTCAATGGGTGACATGGGGGGGTCTGGGGGGGGTCCGAAAACCAGTCAGTATCTGGTGTGACCACCATTTGCCTGACGCAGTGCAACACATCTCCTTCGCATAGAGTTGATCGGGTTGTTGATTGTGGCCTGTGGAATGTTGGTCCACTCCTCTTCAATGGCTGTGCGAAGTTGCTGGATATTGGCAGGAACTGGAACACGCTGTCGTATACGCCGATCCAGAGCATCCCAAACATGCTCAATGGGTGACATGTCCGGTGAGTATGCTGGCCATGCAAGAACTGGGATGTTTTCAGCCTCCAGGAATTGTGTACAGATCCTTGCAACATGGGGCCGTGCATTATCATGCTGCAACATGAGGTGATGGTCGTGGATGAATGGCACAACAATGGGCCTCAGGATCTCCTCACGGTATCTCTGTGCATTCACAATGCCATCAATAAAATGCACCTGTGTTCGTCGTCCATACCATACGCCTGCCCATACCATAACCCCACCACCACCATGGGCCACTCGATTCACAACATTGACATCAGAAAACCGCTCACCCACACGACGCCACACACGCTGTCTGCTATCTGCCCTGAACAGTGAAAACCGGGATTCATCCGTGAAGAGAACACCTCTCCAACGTGCCAGACGCCATCGAATGTGAGCATTTGCCCACTCAAGTCGGTTACGACGACGAACCGGAGTCAGGTCGAGACCCCGATGAGGACGACGAGCATGCAGATGAGCTTCCCTGAGACGGTTTCTGACAGTTTGTGCAGAAATTCTTTGGTTATGCAAACCGATTGTTGCAGCAGCTGTCCGAGTGGCTGGTCTCAGACGATCTTGGAGGTGAACATGCTGGATGTGGAGGTCCTGGGCTGGTGTGGTTACACGTGGTCTGCGGTTGTGAGGCCGGTTGGATGTACTGCCAAATTCTCTGAAACGCCTTTGGAGACGGCTTATGGTAGAGAAATGAACATTCAATTCACGGGCAACAGCTCTGGTGGACATTCCTGCTGTCAGCATGCCAATTGCACGCTCCCTCAAAACTTGCGACATCTGTGGCATTGTGCTGTGTGATAAAACTGAACATTTCAGAGTGGCCTTTTATTGTGGCCAGCCTAAGGCACACCTGTGCAATAATCATGCTGTCTAATCAGCATCTTGATATGCCACACCTGTGAGGTGGGATGGATTATCTCGGCAAAGGAGTTCACTATCACAGATTTTTTTCAGATTTGTGAACAATATTTGAGAGAAATGGTTATTTTGTGTATATAGAAATGTTTTAGATCTTTGAGTTCATCTCATGAAAAATGGGAGCAAAAACAAAAGTGTTGCATTTATATTTTTGTTCAGTGTATATATTTTATACTATACTTGCACTGCTTACCGTTTTCATACTTATATATCTTAGCATATTCATACACACTGTTAATACTGTTCATACTGCTCACAGGCTGCTGTGTAGTGTATTCATACCCTTCACTGTTTATTCATCATTCAATTCATTCTATATTTATTCTGTAGATTGTGTACATTACTTTTCACTTTACTGCTTCTTGCACTCCTGGTTAGAAGCTAAACTGCATTTCGTTGTCTCAGTACCTGTAATCTGTGCAATAACATAAAGTTGAATCTAATCTTGAGCAGGAACAAATGTATTTACTTATTACATATCTGACATTAACGATTAAACACATTCTTTATAAATGCAAACCGAGTCAAGCTGACTCCGGAGGCGGCAGTATGCACCTTAAAGTTGTTTGCAATCCCCCAGAAAACCGAGAGAAGAAGAAGAAGAAGATGAAGAAGCCGACTCCGAGCTGTCCGACTTCAGGCGAGCTTTTTGAGACCTCCCCCAGCTGCGATCGGCTATTCTCGTCTACTTTCGAGGCGAGCCGCAACACGTCTCAAACAAGCCTATACTGTCAGACGATCAGCTGTGCGGCGTCATCACGTCACGCTCCGGAGGAAAGGACGTCCCATTGCTCTTAAAACTCATTCCCTGCTTCTCGTGGTTTCCTTGCGTCTCTCCATGCTTCCCTGGTGGGAGGGACTAGTCGCAGGGAAACGACGCAAGTGAGGGACGCAAGGAATCCATTTAACCGAAGTGAAACGCAGCCAGACTGTCCAAAACTGGATTTGAACGGGTCGTCTTAAAATAAGATATACTTTATTAATCCCAAGTTGGAAACATTTGCGTTACATCAGCATGTGTAACAGTTGTAAATATGCAGTGGTGTTTATTTGTAAATCATTTAGTATAATCACACAAATTCTGTGTTTTATATTTAATAATTCTGTGTTCTTTATTTATTGATTGTTCAATACTGGACAAGGTCGGAGATGAAAAACTTGGGTTGCAGGTTCCTCAACAGTGCATTACAAGACATCTATCAATATGTGTGTACCTCCACCATTAAACTGTCATATTCTGCACATTTCTTATACTATACATCTTATAAGAGTATAATACATATATATAATATCAGTTAAAATAAGTGCTTCAACATAGTAAACATTGCTGGAGGTATACACAAATATTGATAGATGTCTTGTAATGCACTGTTGAGGAACCTGCGACCCAAGTTTTTCATTCATTGCATAACTACACCGTAGTTGTGTATAATATGATATGTCAATAAACCTTAGAAAATCTTGAAATCTTGAAAGGGATGTGCCAAATAGTCATTTATACAGTCTTTAATTAACTATTAGTAGAGAATAACGAGTAATGAATATACTTTATAGGGATCCTATTAATATCTAATAATAAAAATAATGAAATTCAATAACATGCTTTAACCACTAGGTGTCCCTTTATATCAGGTGTGCACCTTTATGGTGTAAATACAGCCTATCTACCAATTGGATCAAATATAAAAGTCAGCCGAATTAGTGTTGATACTGCAAGGAGACGTATTGTGTGAAAATAAATGTAAGATGTTGTTTAATTGCTGATATATTTATGATCCACGTCACATTCAGTTTTGGCGGCAGTTCTTTCTGTTTGTCTAGAAGTCTTCTCATCAGGGCTCTATAAATAGAGAACTACGGCAGATATGTAATTTAATGCAGCCGAACCGTGTATTACAATGCCGTTATGTGATTACTTTTAAAGAGAAAAGCAAGCACACTCGGAATAAAGTATTTTATTTTAAAAAAGGTTTTTCGGTCTGTTTCCGGTATTTGTTTATGACGATGTGCTGATGTGAGATGTGAGACTGGTTTGGAGAATTGCACAGGGGAAAATAACGTATCTATGCCACAATTTTAGATGCTGATTTTGTTAAACTAATATGTTTGCG
>NW_022991533.1:0-127500 GCF_902827175.1 Gymnodraco acuticeps
TTTACCTATTCTCTACCAGGTAAGTCATTAAGAAAACAGAAAGTTCTATGCGGATGTGACTCTGGGTCACATGCCGATGTTCCTTGAGCAAGACACTTTACCACAAATCGCTCCCGTAGGCATGTCTACGGTATTGAAGGTTTGTAAGTCGCTTTGGATGAAAGCGTCAGTTAATGACATGTAATGTAATGTGTAAGAAGACACAGAACTCACAATGACCATCTCTTCTCACACGGACGTCTACAAAGATGATAAGTGTTGGAGAATAGGGTTTGTTTTCTCTGTTTCTTACCTATTCTCTACCAGGTAAGTCATTAAGAAAACAGAAAGTTCTATGCGGATGTGACTCTGGGTCACATGCCGATGTGTCCTTGAGCAGACACTTTACCACAATCGCTCCCGTAGGCATGTCTACGGTATTTATGTTTGTAAGTCGCTTTGGATGAAAGCGTCAGTTAATGACATGTATTCATGTGTAAGAAGACACAGAAGACTCACAAATGACCATCTCTTCTCACACGGACGTACAAAGTATGATAAGTGTTGGAGAATAGGGTTTGTTTTCTTCTGTTTTTTCTTTACCTATTCTCTACCAGGTAAGTCATTAAGAAAACAGAAAGTCTATGCGGATGTGACTCTGGGTCACAGCCGATGTGTCCTGAGCAAGACACTTTACCACAAATCGCTCCGTAGGCATTCTACGGTATTGAAGTGTTTGTAAGTCGCTTTGGATGAAAGCGTCAGTTAATGACATGTAATGTAATGTGTAAGAAGACACAGAAGACTCACAAATGACCATCTCTTCTCACACGGACGTCTACAAAGTATGATAAGTGTTGGAGAATAGGGTTTGTTTTCTTCGTTTCTTTACCTATTCTCTACCAGGTAAGTCATTAAGAAAACAGAAAGTTCTATGCGGATGTGACTCTGGGTCACATGCCGATGTGTCCTTGAGCAAGACACTTTACCACAAATCGCTCCCGTAGGCATGTCTACGGTATTTAAGTGTTTGTGATGTAGTGTGTTCCAAATTTTCAACTGGAAGAACAACAACCTTTTTTTTATTGTGAAAAAAGGACGGTAGGTTTCAGGAGACACATCAAGTGTACTGCTGTTTGCCTATTTGGGGGGGCTGGAGAATAGGGTTTGTTTGATTCTGTTTCTTCACCACCTATTCTCTTCAGGGTAATTAAGAAAGCAAAAAGTCCTATGCAGATGTGACTCTGGGTCACATGCCGATGTGTCCTTGAGCAAGACACTTTACCACAAATCGCTCCCGTAGGCATGTCTATGGTATTGAAGTGTTTGTAAGTCGCTTTGGATGAAAGCGTCAGTTAAATGACATGTAATGTAATGTGTAAGAAGACACAGAAGACTCACAAATGACCATCTCTTCTCACACGGACGTCTACAAAGTATGATAAGTGTTGGAGAATAGGGTTTGTTTTCTTCTGTTTCTTTTACCTATTCTCTACCAGGTAAGTCATTAAGAAAACAGAAAGTTCTATGCGGATGTGACTCTGGGTCACATGCCGATGTGTCCTTGAGCAAGACACTTTACCACAAATCGCTCCCGTAGGCATGTCTACGGTATTGAAGTGTTTGTAAGTCGCTTTGGATGAAAGCGTCAGTTAAATGACATGTAATGTAATGTATAAGAAGACACAGAAGACTCACAAATTACCATCTCTTCTCACACGGACGTCTACAAAGTATGATAAGTGTTGGAGAATAGGGTTTGTTTTCTGTTTCTTTACCTATTCTCTACCAGGTAAGTCATTAAGAAAACAGAAAGTTCTATGCGGATGTGACTCTGGGTCACATGCCGATGTGTCCTTGAGCAAGACACTTTACCACAAATCGCTCCCGTAGGCATGTCTACGGTATTGAAGTGTTTGTAAGTCGCTTTGGATGAAAGCGTCAGTTAAATGACATGTAATGTAATGTGTAAGAAGACACAGAAGACTCACAAATGACCATCTCTTCTCACACGGACGTCTACAAAGTATGATAAGTGTTGGAGAATAGGGTTTGTTTTCTTCTGTTTCTTTACCTATTCTCTACCAGGTAAGTCATTAAGAAAACAGAAAGTTCTATGCGGATGTGACTCTGGGTCACATGCCGATGTGTCCTTGAGCAAGACACTTTACCACAAATCGCTCCCGTAGGCATGTCTACGGTATTGAAGTGTTTGTAAGTCGCTTTGGATGAAAGCGTCAGTTAAATGACATGTAATGTAATGTGTAAGAAGACACAGAAGACTCACAAATGACCATCTCTTCTCACACGGACGTCTACAAAGTATGATAAGTGTTGGAGAATAGGGTTTGTTTTTCTGTTTCTTTACCTATTCTCTACCAGGTAAGTCATTAAGAAAACAGAAAGTTCTATGCGGATGTGACTCTGGGTCACATGCCGATGTGTCCTTGAGCAAGACACTTTACCACAAATCGCTCCCGTAGGCATGTCTACGGTATTTAAGTGTTTGTAATGTAGTGTGTTCCAAATTTTCAACTGGAAGAACAACAACCTTTTTTTTATTGTGAAAAAAGGACGGTAGGTTTCAGGAGACACATCAAGTGTACTGCTGTTTGCCTATTTGGGGGGGCTGGAGAATAGGGTTTGTTTGATTCTGTTTCTTCACCTATTCTCTTCAGGGTAATTAAGAAAGCAAAAAGTCCTATGCAGATGTGACTCTGGGTCACATGCCGATGTGTCCTTGAGCAAGACACTTTACCACAAATCGCTCCCGTAGGCATGTCTATGGTATTGAAGTGTTTGTAAGTCGCTTTGGATGAAAGCGTCAGATAAATGACATGTAATGTAATGTGTAAGAAGACACAGAAGACTCACAAATGACCATCTCTTCTCACACGGACGTCTACAAAGTATGATAAGTGTTGGAGAATAGGGTTTGTTTTCTTCTGTTTCTTTACCTATTCTCTACCAGGTAAGTCATTAAGAAAACAGAAAGTTCTATGCGGATGTGACTCTGGGTCACATGCCGATGTGTCCTTGAGCAAGACACTTTACCAAAATCGCTCCCGTAGGCATGTCTACGGTTTTAAGTGTTTGTAATGTAGTGTGTTCCAAATTTTCAACTGGAAGAACAACAACCTTTTTTTTATTGTGAAAAAAGGACGGTAGGTTTCAGGAGACACATCAAGTGTACTGCTGTTTGCCTATTTGGGGGGGCTGGAGAATAGGGTTTGTTTGATTCTGTTTCTTCACCTATTCTCTTCAGGGTAATTAAGAAAGCAAAAAGTCCTATGCGGATGTGACTTGGCTCACATGCCGATGTGTCCTTGAGCAAGACACTTTACCACAAATCGCTCCCGTAGGCATGTCTATGGTATTGAAGTGTTTGTAAGTCGCTTTGGATGAAAGCGTCAGTTAAATGACATGTAATGTAATGTGTAAGAAGACACAGAAGACTCACAAATGACCATCTCTTCTCACACGGACGTTCACACTGTATGATAAGTATTGGAGAATAGGGTTTGTTTTTCTGTTTCTTTACCTATTCTCTACCAGGTAAGTCATTAAGAAAACAGAAAGTCTATGCGGATGTGACTCTGGGTCACATGCCGATGTGTCCTTGAGCAAGACACTTTACCACAAATCGCTCCCGTAGGCATGTCTACGGTATTGAAGTGTTTGTAAGTCGCTTTGGATGAAAGCGTCAGTTAAATGACATGTAATGTAATGTGTAAGAAGACACAGAAGACGCAAAATGACCATCTCTTCTCACACGGACGTCTACAAAGTATGATAAGTGTTGGAGAATAGGGTTTGTTTTCTTCTGTTTCTTTACCTATTCTCTACCAGGTAAGTCATTAAGAAAACAGAAAGTTCTATGCGGATGTGACTCTGGGTCACATGCCGATGTGTCCTTGAGCAAGACACTTTACCACAAATCGCTCCCGTAGGCATGTCTACGGTATTGAAGTGTTTGTAAGTCGCTTTGGATGAAAGCGTCAGTTAAATGACATGTAATGTAATGTGTAAGAAGACACAGAAGACTCACAAATGACCATCTCTTCTCACACGGACGTCTACAAAGTATGATAAGTGTTGGAGAATAGGGTTTGTTTTCTTCTGTTTCTTTACCTATTCTCTACCAGGTAAGTCATTAAGAAAACAGAAAGTTCTATGCGGATGTGACTCTGGGTCACATGCCGATGTGTCCTTGAGCAAGACACTTTACCACAAATCGCTCCCGTAGGCATGTCTACGGTATTGAAGTGTTTGTAAGTCGCTTTGGATGAAAGCGTCAGTTAAATGACATGTAATGTAATGTGTAAGAAGACACAGAAGACTCACAAATGACCATCTCTTCTCACACGGACGTCTACAAAGTATGATAAGTGTTGGAGAATAGGGTTTGTTTTCTTCTGTTTCTTTACCTATTCTCTACCAGGTAAGTCATTAAGAAAACAGAAAGTTCTATGCGGATGTGACTCTGGGTCACATGCCGATGTGTCCTTGAGCAAGACACTTTACCACAAATCGCTCCCGTAGGCATGTCTACGGTATTGAAGTGTTTGTAAGTCGCTTTGGATGAAAGCGTCAGTTAAATGACATGTAATGTAATGTGTAAGAAGACACAGAAGACTCACAAATGACCATCTCTTCTCACACGGACGTCTACAAAGTATGATAAGTGTTGGAGAATAGGGTTTGTTTTCTTCTGTTTCTTTACCTATTCTCTACCAGGTAAGTCATTAAGAAAACAGAAAGTTCTATGCGGATGTGACTCTGGGTCACATGCCGATGTGTCCTTGAGCAAGACACTTTACCACAAATCGCTCCCGTAGGCATGTCTACGGTATTGAAGTGTTTGTAAGTCGCTTTGGATGAAAGCGTCAGTTAAATGACATGTAATGTTGTGTAAGAAGACAGAAGACTCACAAATGACCATCTCTTCTCACACGGACGTCTACAAAGTATGATAAGTGTTGGAGAATAGGGTTTGTTTTCTTCTGTTTCTTCCTATTCTCTACCAGGTAAGTCATTAAGAAAACAGAAAGTTCTATGCGGATGTGACTCTGGGTCACATGCCGATGTGTCCTTGAGCAGACACTTTACCACAAATCGCTCCCGTAGGCATGTCTACGGTATTTAAGTGTTTGTAATGTAGTGTGTTCCAAATTTTCAACTGGAAGAACAACAACCTTTTTTTTATTGTGAAAAAGGACGGTAGGTTTCAGGAGACACATCAAGTGTACTGCTGTTTGCCTATTTGGGGGGACTGGAGAATAGGGTTTGTTTGATTCTGTTTCTTCACCTATTCTCTTCAGGGTAATTAAGAAAGCAAAAAGTCCTATGCGGATGTGACTCTGGGTCACATGCCGATGTGTCCTTGAGCAAGACACTTTACCACAAATCGCTCCCGTAGGCATGTCTATGGTATTGAAGTGTTTGTAAGTCGCTTTGGATGAAAGCGTCAGTTAAATGACATGTAATGTAATGTGTAAGAAGACACACAGAAGACTCACAAATGACCATCTCTTCTCACACGGACGTCTACAAAGTATGATAAGTGTTGGAGAATAGGGTTTGTTTTCTTCTGTTTCTTTACCTATTCTCTACCAGGTAAGTCATTAAGAAAACAGAAAGTTCTATGCGGATGTGACTCTGGGTCACATGCCGATGTGTCCTTGAGCAAGACACTTTACCACAAATCGCTCCCGTAGGCATGTCTACGGTATTGAAGTGTTTGTAAGTCGCTTGGATGAAAGCGTCAGTTAAATGACATGTAATGTAATGTGTAAGAAGACACAGAAGACTCACAAATGACCATCTCTTCTCACACGGACGTCTACAAAGTATGAGTGTTGGAGAATAGGGTTTGTTTTCTTCTGTTCTTTACCTATTCTCTACCAGGTAAGTCATTAAGAAAACAGAAAGTCCTATGCGGATGTGTCTCTGGGTCACATGCCGATGTGTCCTTGAGCAAGACACTTTACCACAAATCGCTCCCGTAGGCAAGTCTACGGTATTGAAGTGTTTGTAAGTCGCTTTGGATGAAAGCGTCAGTTAAATGACATGTAATGTAATGTGTAAGAAGACACAGAAGACTCACAAATGACCATCTCTTCTCACACGGACGTCTACAAAGTATGATAAGTGTTGGAGAATAGGGTTTGTTTTCTTCTGTTTCTTTACCTATTCTCTACCAGGTAAGTCATTAAGAAAACAGAAAGTTCTATGCGGATGTGACTCTGGGTCACATGCCGATGTGTCCTTGAGCAAGACACTTTACCACAAATCGCTCCCGTAGGCATGTCTACGGTATTGAAGTGTTTGTAAGTCGCTTTGGATGAAAGCGTCAGTTAAATGACATGTAATGTAATGTGTAAGAAGACACAGAAGACTCACAAATGACCATCTCTTCTCACACGGACGTCTACAAAGTATGATAAGTGTTGGAGAATAGGGTTTGTTTTTCTGTTTCTTTACCTATTCTCTACCAGGTAAGTCATTAAGAAAACAGAAAGTTCTATGCGGATGTGACTCTGGGTCACATGCCGATGTGTCCTTGAGCAAGACACTTTACCACAAATCGCTCCCGTAGGCATGTCTACGGTATTGAAGTGTTTGTAAGTCGCTTTGGATGAAAGCGTCAGTTATATGACATGTAATGTAATGTGTAAGAAGACACAGAAGACTCACAAATGACCATCTCTTCTCACACGGACGTCTACAAAGTATGATAAGTGTTGGAGAATAGGGTTTGTTTTCTTCTGTTTCTTTACCTATTCTCTACCAGGTAAGTCATTAAGAAAACAGAAAGTCCTATGCGGATGTGACTCTGGGTCACATGCCGATGTGTCCTTGAGCAAGACACTTTACCACAAATCGCTCCCGTAGGCATGTCTACGGTATTTAAGTGTTTGTAATGTAGTGTGTTCCAAATTTTCAACTGGAAGAACAACAACCTTTTTTTTATTGTGAAAAAAGGACGGTAGGTTTCAGGAGACACATCAAGTGTACTGCTGTTTGCCTATTTGGGGGGGCTGGAGAATAGGGTTTGTTTGATTCTGTTTCTTCACCTATTCTCTTCAGGGTAATTAAGAAAGCAAAAAGTCCTATGCGGATGTGACTCTGGGTCACATGCCGATGTGTCCTTGAGCAAGACACTTTACCACAAATCGCTCCCGTAGGCATGTCTACGGTATTGAAGTGTTTGTAAGTCGCTTTGGATGAAAGCGTCAGTTAAATGACATGTAATGTAATGTGTAAGAAGACACAGAAGACTCACAAATGACCATCTCTTCTCACACGGACGTCTACAAAGTATGATAAGTGTTGGAGAATAGGGTTTGTTTTCTTCTGTTTCTTTACCTATTCTCTACCAGGTAAGTCATTAAGAAAACAGAAAGTTCTATGCGGATGTGACTCTGGGTCACATGCCGATGTGTCCTTGAGCAAGACACTTTACCACAAATCGCTCCCGTAGGCATGTCTACGGTATTGAAGTGTTTGTAAGTCGCTTTGGATGAAAGCGTCAGTTATATGACATGTAATGTAATGTGTAAGAAGACACAGAAGACTCACAAATGACCATCTCTTCTCACACGGACGTCTACAAAGTATGATAAGTGTTGGAATAGGGTTTGTTTTCTTCTGTTTTTTACCTATTCTCCACCAGGTAAGTCATTAAGAAAACAGAAAGTTCTATGCGGATGTGACTCTGGGTCACATGCCGATGTGTCCTTGAGCAAGACACTTTACCACAAATCGCTCCCGTAGGCATGTCTACGGTATTGAAGTGTTTGTAAGTCGCTTTGGATGAAAGCGTCAGTTAATGACATGTTGTAATGTGTAGAAGACACAGAAGACTCACAAATGACCATCTCTTCTCACACGGACGTCTACAAAGTATGATAAGTGTTGGAGATAGGGTTTGTTTTCTTCTGTTTCTTTACCTATTCTCTACCAGGTAAGTCATTAAGAAACAGAAAGTTCTATGCGGATGTGACTCTGGGTCACATGCCGATGTGTCCTTGAGCAAGACACTTTACCACAAATCGCTCCCGTAGGCATGTCTACGGTATTGAAGTGTTTGTAAGTCGCTTTGGATGAAAGCGTCAGTTAAATGACATGTAATGTAATGTGTAAGACACAGAAGACTCACAAATGACCATCTCTTCTCACACGGACGTTACAAAGTATGATAAGTGTTGGAGAATAGGGTTTGTTTTCTTCTGTTTCTTTACCTATTCTCTACCAGGTAAGTCATTAAGAAACAGAAAGTTCTATGCGGATGTGACTCTGGGTCACATGCCGATGTGTCCTTGAGCAAGACACTTACCACAAATCGCTCCCGTAGGCATGTCTACGGTTTGAGTGTTTGTAGTCGCTTTGGATGAAATTTTCAACTGGAAGAACAACAACCTTTTTTTTATTGTGAAAAAAGGACGGTAGGTTTCAGGAGACACATCAAGTGTACTGCTGTTTGCCTATTTGGGGGGGCTGGAGAATAGGGTTTGTTTGTTTGCTTCACCTATTCTCTCAGGGTAATTAAGAAAGCAAAAGTCCTATGCGGATGTGACTCTGGTCACATGCCGATGTGTCCTTGAGCAAGACACTTTACCACAAATCGCTCCCGTAGGCATGTATACGGTATTGAAGTGTTTGTAAGTCGCTTTGGATGAAAGCGTCAGTTAAATGACATGTAATGTAATGTGTAAGAAGACACAGAAGACTCACAAATGACCATCTCTTCTCACACGGACGTCTACAAAGTAGATAAGTGTTGGAGAATAGGGTTTGTTTTCTTCTGTTTCTTTACCTATTCTCTACCAGGTAAGTCATTAAGAAAACAGAAAGTTCTATGCGGATGTGACTCTGGGTCACATGCCGATGTGTCCTTGAGCAAGACACTTTACCACAAATCGCTCCCGTAGGCATGTCTACGGTATTTAAGTGTTTGTAATGTAGTGTGTTTCCAAATTTTCAACTGGAAGAACAACAACCTTTTTTTATTGTGAAAAAAGGACGGTAGGTTTCAGGAGACATCAAGTGTACTGCTGTTTGCCTATTGGGGGGGCTGGAGAATAGGGTTTGTTTGATTCTGTTTCTTCACCTATTCTCTTCAGGGTAATTAAGAAAGCAAAAAGTCCTATGCGGATGTGACTTGGGTCACATGCCGATGTGTCCTTGAGCAAGACACTTTACCACAAATCGCTCCCGTAGGCATGTCTATGGTATTGAAGTGTTTGTAAGTCGCTTTGGATGAAAGCGTCAGTTAAATGACATGTAATGTAATGTGTAAGAAGACACAGAAGACTCACAAATGACCATCTCTTCTCACACGGACGTCTACAAAGTATGATAAGTGTTGGAGAATAGGGTTTGTTTTCTTCTGTTTCTTTACCTATTCTCTACCAGGTAAGTCATTAAGAAAACAGAAAGTTCTATGCGGATGTGACTCTGGGTCACATGCCGATGTGTCCTTGAGCAAGACACTTTACCACAAATCGCTCCCGTAGGCATGTCTACGGTATTAAGTGTTTGTAAGTCGTGGTGTTCCAAATTTTCAACTGAAGAACAACAATTTTATTGTGAAAAAAGGACAGGTTCAGGAGACACACAAGGTACTGCTTTGCCTATTTGGGGGCTGGAGAATAGGGTTTGTTTGATTCTGTTTCTTACCTATTCTCTTCAGGGTAATTAAGAAAGCAAAAAGTCCTATGCGGATGTGACTCTGGGTCACATGCCGATGTGTCCTTGAGCAAGACACTTTACCACAAATCGCTCCCGTAGGCATGTCTACGGTATTGAAGTGTTTGTAAGTCGCTTTGGATGAAAGCGTCAGTTAAATGACATGTAATGTAATGTGTAAGAAGACACAGAAGACTCACAAATGACCATCTCTTCTCACACGGACGTCTACAAAGTATGATAAGTGTTGGAGAATAGGGTTTGTTTTCTTCTGTTTCTTTACCTATTCTCTACCAGGTAAGTCATTAAGAAAACAGAAAGTTCTATGCGGATGTGACTCTGGGTCACATGCCGATGTGTCCTTGAGCAAGACACTTTACCACAAATCGCTCCCGTAGGCATGTCTACGGTATTGAAGTGTTTGTAAGTCGCTTTGGATGAAAGCGTCAGTTAAATGACATGTAATGTAATGTGTAAGAAGACACAGAAGACTCACAAATGACCATCTCTTCTCACACGGACGTCTACAAGTATGATAAGTGTTGGAGAATAGGGTTTGTTTTCTTCTGTTTCTTTACCTATTCTCTACCAGGTAAGTCATTAAGAAAACAGAAAGTTCTATGCGGATGTGACTCTGGGTCACATGCCGATGTGTCCTTGAGCAAGACACTTTACCACAAATCGCTCCCGTAGGCATGTCTACGGTATTGAAGTGTTTGTAAGTCGCTTTGGATGAAAGCGTCAGTTAAATGACATGTAATGTAATGTGTAAGAAGACACAGAAGACTCACAAATGACCATCTCTTCTCACACGGACGTCTACAAAGTATGATAAGTGTTGGAGAATAGGGTTTTTTTCTTCTGTTTCTTTACCTATTCTCTACCAGGTAAGTCATTAAGAAAACAGAAAGTTCTATGCGGATGTGACTCTGGGTCACATGCCGATGTGTCCTTGAGCAAGACACTTTACCACAAATCGCTCCCGTAGGCATGTCTACGGTATTTAAGTGTTTGTGATGTATGTGTGTGTTCCAAATTTTCAACTGGAAGAACAACAACCTTTTTTTTATTGTGAAAAAAGGACGGTAGGTTTCAGGAGACACATCAAGGTACTGCTGTTTGCCTATTTGGGGGGGCTGGAGAATAGGGTTTGTTTGTTTCTGTTTCTTACCTATTCTCTCAGGGTAATTAAGAAAGCAAAAGTCCTATGCGGATGTGACTCTGGGTCACATGCCGATGTGTCCTTGAGCAAGACACTTTACCACAAATCGCTCCCGTAGGCATGTCTACGGTATTGAAGTGTTTGTAAGTCGCTTTGGATGAAAGCGTCAGTTAAATGACATGTAATGTAATGTAAGAAGGACACAGAAGACTCACAAATGACCATCTCTTCTCACACGGACGTCTACAAAGTATGATAAGGTTGGAGAATAGGGTTTGTTTCTTCTGTTTCTTTACCTATTCTCTACCAGGTAAGTCATTAAGAAAACAGAAAGTTCTATGCGGATGTGACTCTGGGTCACATGCGATGTGTCCTTGAGCAAGACACTTTACCACAAATCGCTCCCGTAGGCATGTCTACGGTATTTAAGTGTTTGTAATGTAGTGTGTTCCAAATTTTCAACTGGAAGAACAACAACCTTTTTTTTATTGTGAAAAAAGGACGGTAGGTTTCAGGAGACACATCAAGTGTACTGCTGTTTGCCTATTTGGGGGGCTGGAGAATAGGGTTTGTTTGATTCTGTTTCTTCACCTATTCTCTTCAGGGTAATTAAGAAAGCAAAAAGTCCTAGCGGATGTGACTCTGGGTCACATGCCGATGTGTCCTTGAGCAAGACACTTTACCACAAATCGCTCCCGTAGGCATGTCTATGGTATTGAAGTGTTTGTAAGTCGTTTGGATGAAAGCGTCAGTTAAATGAATGTAATTGTGTAAGAGAACAGAAGACTCACAACATGACCATCTCTTCTCACAGGACGTCTACAGTATGATAAGTTGGAGAATAGGGTTTGTTTCTTCTGTTTCTTTACCTATTCTCTACCAGGTAAGTCATTAAGAAAACAGAAAGTCTATGCGGATGTGACTCTGGGTCACATGCCGATGTGTCCTTGAGCAAGACACTTTACCACAAATCGCTCCCGTAGGCATGTCTACGGTATTGAAGTGTTTGTAAGTCGCTTTGGATGAAAGCGTCAGTTAAATGACATGTAATGTAATGTGTAAGAAGACACAGAAGACTCACAAATGACCATCTCTTCTCACACGGACGTCTACAAAGTATGATAAGTGTTGGAGAATAGGGTTTGTTTTCTTCTGTTTCTTTACCTATTCTCTACCAGGTAAGTCATTAAGAAAACAGAAAGTTCTATGCGGATGTGACTCTGGGTCACATGCCGATGTGTCCTTGAGCAAGACACTTTACCACAAATCGCTCCCGTAGGCATGTCTACGGTATTTAAGTGTTTGTAATGTAGTGTGTTCCAAATTTTCAACTGGAAGAACAACAACCTTTTTTTTATTGTGAAAAAAGGACGGTAGGTTTCAGGAGACACATCAAGTGTACTGCTGTTTGCCTATTTGGGGGGGCTGGAGAATAGGGTTTGTTTGATTCTGTTTCTTCACCTATTCTCTTCAGGGTAATTAAGAAAGCAAAAAGTCCTATGCGGATGTGACTCTGGGTCACATGCCGATGTGTCCTTGAGCAAGACACTTTACCACAAATCGCTCCCGTAGGCATGTCTATGGTATTGAAGTGTTTGTAAGTCGCTTTGGATGAAAGCGTCAGTTAAATGACATGTAATGTAATGTGTAAGAAGACACAGAAGACTCACAAATGACCATCTCTTCTCACACGGACGTCTACAAAGTATGATAAGTGTTGGAGAATAGGGTTTGTTTTCTTCTGTTTCTTTACCTATTCTCTACCAGGTAAGTCATTAAGAAAACAGAAAGTTCTATGCGGATGTGACTCTGGGTCACATGCCGATGTGTCCTTGAGCAAGACACTTTACCACAAATCGCTCCCGTAGGCATGTCTACGGTATTGAAGTGTTTGTAAGTCGCTTTGGATGAAAGCGTCAGTTAAATGACATGTAATGTAATGTGTAAGAAGACACAGAAGACTCACAAATGACCATCTCTTCTCACACGGACGTCTACAAAGTATGATAAGTGTTGGAGAATAGGGTTTGTTTTCTTCTGTTTCTTTACCTATTCTCTACCAGGTAAGTCATTAAGAAAACAGAAAGTTCTATGCGGATGTGACTCTGGGTCACATGCCGATGTGTCCTTGAGCAAGACACTTTACCACAAATCGCTCCCGTAGGCATGTCTACGGTATTGAAGTGTTTGTAAGTCGCTTTGGATGAAAGCGTCAGTTAAATGACATGTAATGTAATGTGTAAGAAGACACAGAAGACTCACAAATGACCATCTCTTCTCACACGGACGTCTACAAAGTATGATAAGTGTTGGAGAATAGGGTTTGTTTTCTTCTGTTTCTTTACCTATTCTCTACCAGGTAAGTCATTAAGAAAACAGAAAGTTCTATGCGGATGTGACTCTGGGTCACATGCCGATGTGTCCTTGAGCAAGACACTTTACCACAAATCGCTCCCGTAGGCATGTCTACGGTATTGAAGTGTTTGTAAGTCGCTTTGGATGAAAGCGTCAGTTAAATGACATGTAATGTAATGTGTAAGAAGACACAGAAGACTCACAAATGACCATCTCTTCTCACACGGACGTCTACAAAGTATGATAAGTGTTGGAGAATAGGGTTTGTTTTCTTCTGTTTCTTTACCTATTCTCTACCAGGTAAGTCATTAAGAAAACAGAAAGTTCTATGCGGATGTGACTCTGGGTCACATGCCGATGTGTCCTTGAGCAAGACACTTTACCACAAATCGCTCCCGTAGGCATGTCTACGGTATTTAAGTGTTTGTAATGTAGTGTGTTCCAAATTTTCAACTGGAAGAACAACAACCTTTTTTTATTGTGAAAAAAGGACGGTAGGTTTCAGGAGACACATCAGTGTACTGCTGTTTGCCTATTTGGGGGGGCTGGAGAATAGGGTTTGTTTGATTCTGTTTCTTCACCTATTCTCTTCAGGGTAATTAAGAAAGCAAAAAGTCCTATGCGGATGTGACTTGGGTCACATGCCGATGTGTCCTTGAGCAAGACACTTTACCACAAATCGCTCCCGTAGGCATGTCTATGGTATTGAAGTGTTTGTAAGTCGCTTTGGATGAAAGCGTCAGTTAAATGACATGTAATGTAATGTGTAAGAAGACACAGAAGACTCACAAATGACCATCTCTTCTCACACGGACGTCTACAAAGTATGATAAGTGTTGGAGAATAGGGTTTGTTTTCTTCTGTTTCTTTACCTATTCTCTACCAGGTAAGTCATTAAGAAAACAGAAAGTTCTATGCGGATGTGACTCTGGGTCACATGCCGATGTGTCCTTGAGCAAGACACTTTACCACAAATCGCTCCCGTAGGCATGTCTACGGTATTTAAGTGTTTGTAATGTAGTGTGTTCCAAATTTTCAACTGGAAGAACAACAACCTTTTTTTTATTGTGAAAAAAGGACGGTAGGTTTCAGGAGACACATCAAGTGTACTGCTGTTTGCCTATTTGGGGGGGCTGGAGAATAGGGTTTGTTTGATTCTGTTTCTTCACCTATTCTCTTCAGGGTAATTAAGAAAGCAAAAAGTCCTATGCGGATGTGACTCTGGGTCACATGCCGATGTGTCCTTGAGCAAGACACTTTACCACAAATCGCTCCCGTAGGCATGTCTATGGTATTGAAGTGTTTGTAAGTCGCTTTGGATGAAAGCGTCAGTTAAATGACATGTAATGTAATGTGTAAGAAGACACAGAAGACTCACAAATGACCATCTCTTCTCACACGGACGTCTACAAAGTATGATAAGTGTTGGAGAATAGGGTTTGTTTTCTTCTGTTTCTTTACCTATTCTCTACCAGGTAAGTCATTAAGAAAACAGAAAGTTCTATGCGGATGTGACTCTGGGTCACATGCCGATGTGTCCTTGAGCAAGACACTTTACCACAAATCGCTCCCGTAGGCATGTCTACGGTATTGAAGTGTTTGTAAGTCGCTTTGGATGAAAGCGTCAGTTAAATGACATGTAATGTAATGTGTAAGAAGACACAGAAGACTCACAAATGACCATCTCTTCTCACACGGACGTCTACAAAGTATGATAAGTGTTGGAGAATAGGGTTTGTTTTCTTCTGTTTCTTACCTATTCTCTACCAGGTAAGTCATTAAGAAAACAGAAAGTTCTATGCGGATGTGACTCTGGGTCACATGCCGATGTGTCCTTGAGCAAGACACTTTACCACAAATCGCTCCCGTAGGCATGTCTACGGTTTAAGTGTTTGTAATGTAGTGTGTTCCAAATTTTCAACTGGAAGAACAACAACCTTTTTTTATTGTGAAAAAGGACGGTAGGTTTCAGGAGACACAATCAAGTGTACTGCTGTTTGCCTATTTGGGGGGGCTGGAGAATAGGGTTTTTTGTTGATTCTGTTTCTTCACCTATTCTCTTCAGGGTAATTAAGAAAACAGAAAGTTCTATGCGGATGTGACTCTGGGTCACATGCCGATGTGTCCTTGAGCAAGACACTTTACCACAAATCGCTCCCGTAGGCATGTCTACGGTATTGAAGTGTTTGTAAGTCGCTTTGGATGAAAGCGTCAGTTAAATGACATGTAATGTAATGTGTAAGAAGACACAGAAGACTCACAAATGACCATCTCTTCTCACACGGACGTCTACAAAGTATGATAAGTGTGGAGAATAGGGTTTGTTTTCTTCTGTTTCTTTACCTATTCTCTACCAGGTAAGTCATTAAGAAAACAGAAAGTTCTATGCGGATGTGACTCTGGGTCACATGCCGATGTGTCCTTGAGCAAGACACTTTACCACAAATCGCTCCCGTAGGCATGTCTACGGTATTGAAGTGTTTGTAAGTCGCTTTGGATGAAAGCGTCAGTTAAATGACATGTATGTATGTGTAAGAAGACACAGAAGACTCACAAATGACCATCTCTTCTCACACGGACGTCTACAAAGTATGATAAGTGTTGGAGAATAGGGTTGTTTTTCTTCTGTTTCTTACCTATTCTCTACCAGGTAAGTCATTAAGAAAACAGAAAGTTCTATGCGGATGTGACTCTGGGTCACATGCCGATGTGTCCTTGAGCAAGACACTTTACCACAAATCGCTCCCGTAGGCATGTCTACGGTATTGAAGTGTTTGTAAGTCGCTTTGGATGAAAGCGTCAGTTAAATGACATGTAATGTAATGTGTAAGAAGACACAGAAGACTCACAAATGACCATCTCTTCTCACACGGACGTTCACAAAGTATGATAAGTGTTGGAGAATAGGGTTTGTTTTCTTCTGTTTCTTTACCTATTCTCTACCAGGTAAGTCATAAGAAACAGAAAGTCTATGCGGATGTGACTTGGGTCACATGCCGATGTGTCCTTGAGCAAGACACTTTACCACAAATCGCCCGTAGGCATGTCTACGGTATTGAAGTGTTTGTAAGTCGCTTTGGATGAAAGCGTCAGTTAAATGACATGAATGTAATGTGTAAGAAGACACAGAAGACTCACAAATGACCATCTCTTCACACGGACGTCTACAAAGTATGATAAGGTGGAGAATAGGGTTTGTTTTCTTCTGTTTCTTTACCTATTCTCTACCAGGTAAGTCATTAAGAAAACAGAAAGTTCTATGCGGATGTGACTCTGGGTCACATGCCGATGTGTCCTTGAGCAAGACACTTTACCACAAATCGCTCCCGAGGCATGTCTACGGTATTAAGTGTTTGTAAGTCGCTTTGGATGAAAGCGTCAGTTAAATGACATGTAATGTAATGTGTAAGAAGACACAGAAGACTCACAAATGACCATCTCTTCTCACACGGACGTTACAAAGTATGATAAGTGTGGAGAATAGGGTTTGTTTTCTTCTGTTTCTTTACCTATTCTCTACCAGGTAAGTCATTAAGAAAACAGAAAGTCTATGCGGATGTGACTCTGGGTCACATGCCGATGTGTCCTTGAGCAAGACACTTTACCACAAATCGCTCCCGTAGGCATGTCTACGGTATTGAAGTGTTTGTAAGGTGGTTTGGTTGAAAGCGTCAGTTAAATGACATGTAATGTAATGTGTAAGAAGACACAGAAGACTCACAAATGACCATCTCTTCTCACACGGACGTCTACAAAGTATCATAAGTGTTGGAGAATAGGGTTTGTTTTCTTCTGTTTCTTTACCTATTCTCTACCAGGTAAGTCATTAAGAAAACAGAAAGTTCTATGCGGATGTGACTCTGGGTCACATGCCGATGTGTCCTTGAGCAAGACACTTTACCACAAATCGCTCCCGTAGGCATGTCTACGGTATTGAAGTGTTTGTAAGTCGCTTTGGATGAAAGCGTCAGTTAAATGACATGTAATGTAATGTGTAAGAAGACACAGAAGACTCACAAATACCATCTCTTCTCACACGGACGTCTACAAAGTATGATAAGTGTTGGAGAATAGGGTTGTTTTCTTCTGTTTCTTTACCTATTCTCTACCAGGTAAGTCATTAAGAAAACAGAAAGTTCTATGCGGATGTGACTCTGGGTCACATGCCGATGTGTCCTTGAGCACGACACTTTACCACAAATCGCTCCCGTAGGCATGTCTACGGTATTGAAGTGTTTGTAAGTCGCTTTGGATGAAAGCGTCAGTTAAATGACATGTAATGTAATGTGTAAGAAGACACAGAAGACTCACAAATGACCATCTCTTCTCACACGGACGTCTACAAAGTATGATAAGTGTTGGAGAATAGGGTTTGTTTTCTTCTGTTTCTTTACCTATTCTCTACCAGGTAAGTCATTAAGAAAACAGAAAGTTCTATGCGGATGTGACTCTGGGTCACATGCCGATGTGTCCTTGAGCAGACACTTTACCACAATCGCTCCCGTAGGCATGTCTACGGTATTTAAGTGTTTGTAATGTAGTGTGTTCCAAATTTTCAACTGGAAGAACAACAACCTTTTTTTTTTTATGTGAAAAAAGGACGGTAGGTTTCAGGAGACACATCAAGTGTACTGCTGTTTGCCTATTTGGGGGGGCTGGAGAATAGGGTTTGTTTGATTCTGTTTCTTCACCTATTCTCTTCAGGGTAATTAAGAAAGCAAAAAGTCCTATGCGGATGTGACTCTGGGTCACATGCCGATGTGTCCTTGAGCAAGACACTTTACCACAAATCGCTCCCGTAGGCATGTCTACGGTATTGAAGTGTTTGTAAGTCGCTTTGGATGAAAGCGTCAGTTAAATGACATGTAATGTAATGTGTAAGAAGACACAGAAGACTCACAAATGACCATCTCTTCTCACACGGACGTCTACAAAGTATGATAAGTGTTGGAGAATAGGGTTTTTCTTCTGTTTCTTTACCTATTCTCTACCAGGTAAGTCATTAAGAAAACAGAAAGTTCTATGCGGATGTGACTCTGGGTCACATGCCGATGTGTCCTGAGCAAGACACTTTACCACAAATCGCTCCCGTAGGCATGTCTACGGTATTGAAGTGTTTGTAAGCGCTTTGGATGAAAGCGTCAGTTAAATGACATGTAATGTATGTGTAAGAAGACACAGAAGACTCACAAATGACCATCTCTTCTCCACGGACGTCTAAAAGTATGATAAGTGTTGGAGAATAGGGTTTGTTTCTTCTGTTTCTTTACCTATTCTCTACCAGGTAAGTCATTAAGAAAACAGAAAGTCTATGCGGATGTGACTCTGGGTCACATGCCGATGTGTCCTTGAGCAAGACACTTTACCACAAATCGCTCCCGTAGGCATGTCTATGGTATTGAAGTGTTTGTAAGTCGCTTTGGATGAAAGCGTCAGTTAAATGACATGTAATGTAATGTGTAAGAAGACACAGAAGACTCACAAATGACCATCTCTTCTCACACGGACGTCTACAAAGTATGATAAGTGTGGAGAATAGGGTTTGTTTTCTTCTGTTTCTTTACCTATTCTCTACCAGGTAAGTCATTAAGAAAACAGAAAGTTCTATGCGGATGTGACTCTGGGTCACATGCCGATGTGTCCTTGAGCAAGACACTTTACCACAAATCGCTCCCGTAGGCATGTCTACGGTATTTAAGTGTTTGTAATGTAGTGTGTTCCAAATTTTCAACGGAAGAACAACAACCTTTTTTTTATTGTGAAAAAAGGACGGTAGGTTCAGGGACACATCAAGTGTACTGCTGTTTGCCTATTTGGGGGGGCTGGAGAATAGGGTTTGTTTGATTCTGTTTCTTCACCTATTCTCTTCAGGGTAATTAAGAAAGCAAAAAGTCCTATTGCGGATGTGACTTTGGCTCACATGCCGATGTGTCCTTGAGCAAGACACTTTACCACAAATCGCTCCCGTAGGCATGTCTATGGTATTGAAGTGTTTGTAAGTCGCTTTGATGAATGGATGAAAGCGTCAGTAAATGACATGTAATGTAATGTGTAAGAAGACACAGAAGACTCACAAATGACCATCTCTTCTCACACGGACGTCTACAGTATGATAAGTTGGAGAATAGGGTTTGTTTCTTCGTTTCTTTACCTATTCTCTACCAGGTAAGTCATTAAGAAAACAGAAAGTTCTATGCGGATGTGACTCTGGGTCACTGCCGATGTGTCCTTGAGCAAGACACTTTACCACAAATCGCCCGTAGGCATGTCTACGGTATTTAAGTGTTTGTAATGTAGTGTGTTCCAAAGTTTCAACTGGAAGAACAACAACCTTTTTTTATTGTGAAAAAAGGACGGTAGGTTTCAGGAGACACATCAAGTGTACTGCTGTTTGCCTATTTGGGGGGGCTGGAGAATAGGGTTTGTTTGATTCTGTTTCTTCACCTATTCTCTTCAGGGTAATTAAGAAAGCAAAAAGTCCTATGCAGATGTGACTCTGGGTCACATGCCGATGTGTCCTTGAGCAAGACACTTTACCACAAATCGCTCCCGTAGGCATGTCTATGGTATTGAAGTGTTTGTAAGTCGCTTTGGATGAAAGCGTCAGTTAAATGACATGTAATGTAATGTGTAAGAAGACACAGAAGACTCACAAATGACCATCTCTTCTCACACGGACGTCTACAAAGTATTAGAAGTGTTGGAGAATAGGGTTTGTTTTCTTCTGTTTCTTTACCTATTCTCTACCAGGTAAGTCATTAAGAAAACAGAAAGTTCTATGCGGATGTGACTCTGGGTCACATGCCGATGTGTCCTTGAGCAAGACACTTTACCACAAATCGCTCCCGTAGGCATGTCTACGGTATTGAAGTGTTTGTAAGTCGCTTTGGATGAAAGCGTCAGTTAAATGACATGTAATGATGTGTAAGAAGACACAGAAGACTCACAAATGACCATCTCTTCTCACACGGACGTCTACAAAGTATGATAAGTGTTGGAGAATAGGGTTTGTTTTCTTCTGTTTCTTTACCTATTCTCTACCAGGTAAGTCATTAAGAAAACAGAAAGTTCTATGCGGATGTGACTCTGGGTCACATGCCGATGTGTCCTTGAGCAAGACACTTTACCACAAATCGCTCCCGTAGGCATGTCTACGGTATTGAAGTGTTTGTAAGTCGCTTTGGATGAAAGCGTCAGTTAAATGACATGTAATGTAATGTGTAAGAAGACACAGAAGACTCACAAATGACCATCTCTTCTCACACGGACGTCTACAAAGTATGATAAGTGTTGGAGAATAGGGTTTGTTTTCTTCTGTTTCTTTACCTATTCTCTACCAGGTAAGTCATTAAGAAAACAGAAAGTTCTATGCGGATGTGACTCTGGGTCACATGCCGATGTGTCCTGAGCAAGACACTTTACCACAAATCGCTCCCGTAGGCATGTCTAGTCTATTTAGGTTTGTAATGTAGTGTGTTAAATTTTAATGGAAAAGAACAAACATTTTTATGGAAAAAGACAGGTTTCAGGAGACACAAAGTATGTGTTTGTGGGTGGAGAATAGGGTTTTTTCTTCTGTTTCTTACCTATTCTCTTCAGGTAATTAAGAAACAGAAGTTCTATGCGGATGTGACTCTGGGTCACATGCCGATGTGTCCTTGAGCAAGACACTTTACCACAAATCGCTCCCGTAGGCATGTCTACGGTATTGAAGTGTTTGTAAGTCGCTTTGGATGAAAGCGTCAGTTAAATGACATGTAATGTCATGTGTAAGAAGACACAGAAGACTCACAAATGACCATCTCTTCTCACACGGACGTCTACAAAGATATAAGTGTTGGAGAATAGGGTTTGTTTTCTTCTGTTTCTTTACCTATTCTCTACCAGGTAAGTCATTAAGAAAACAGAAAGTCTATGCGGATGTGACTCTGGGTCACATGCCGATGTGTCCTTGAGCAAGACACTTTACCACAAATCGCTCCCGTAGGCATGTCTACGGTATTGAAGTGTTTGTAAGTCGCTTTGGATGAAAGCGTCAGTTAAATGACATGTAATGTAATGTGTAAGAAGACACAGAAGACTCACAAATGACCATCTCTTCTCACACGGACGTCTACAAAGTATATGTGTTGGAGAATAGGGTTTGTTTTCTTCTGTTTCTTTACCTATTCTCTACCAGGTAAGTCAAGAAAACAGAGAAAGTTCTATGCGGATGTGACTCTGGGTCACATGCCGATGTGTCCTTGAGCAAGACACTTTACCACAAATCGCTCCCGTAGGCATGTCTACGGTATTGAAGGTTTGTAAGTCGCTTTGGATGAAAGCGTCAGTTAAATGACAGTAATGTAATGTGTAAGAAGACACAGAAGACTCACAAATGACCATCTCTTCTCACACGGACGTCTACAAAGTATGATAAGTGTGGAGAATAGGGTTTGTTTCTTCTGTTTCTTTACCTATTCTCTACCAGGTAAGTCATTAAGAAAACAGAAAGTTCTAGCGGATGTGACTCTGGGTCACATGCCGATGTGTCCTTGAGCAAGACACTTTACCACAAATCGCTCCCGTAGGCATGTCTATGGTATTGAAGTGTTTGTAAGTCGCTTTGGATGAAAGCGTCAGTTAAATGACATGTAATGTAATGTGTAAGAAGACACAGAAGACTCACAAATGACCATCTCTTCTCACACGGACGTCTACAAAGTATGATAAGTGTTGGAGAATAGGGTTTGTTTTCTTCTGTTTCTTTACCTATTCTCTACCAGGTAAGTCATTAAGAAAACAGAAAGTTCTATGCGGATGTGACTCTGGGTCACATGCCGATGTGTCCTTGAGCAAGACACTTTACCACAAATCGCTCCCGTAGGCATGTCTACGGTATTTAAGTGTTGTAATGTAGTGTGTTCCAAATTTTCAACTGGAAGAACAACAACCTTTTTTTTATTGTGAAAAAAGGACGGTAGGTTTCAGGAGACACATCAAGTGTACTGCTGTTTGCCTATTTGGGGGGGCTGGAGAATAGGGTTTGTTTGATGTGTTTCTTCACCTATTCTCTTCAGGGTAATTAAGAAAGCAAAAAGTCCTATGCGGATGTGACTCTGGTCACATGCCGATGTGTCCTTGAGCAAGACACTTTACCACAAATCGCTCCCGTAGGCATGTCTATGGTATTGAAGTGTTTGTAAGTCGCTTTGGATGAAAGCGTCAGTTAAATGACATGTATGTAATGTGAAGAAGACACAGAAGACTCACAAATGACCATCTCTTGTCACACGGACGTCTACAAAGTATGAAGTGTTGGAGAATAGGGTTTGTTTTCTTCTGTTTCTTTACCTATTCTCTACCAGGTAAGTCATTAAGAAAACAGAAAGTTCTATGCGGATGTGACTCGGTCACATGCCGATGTGTCCTTGAGCAAGACACTTTACCACAAATCGCTCCCGTAGGCATGTCTACGGTATTGAAGTGTTTGTAAGTCGCTTTGGATGAAAGCGTCAGTTAAATGACATGTAATGTCATGTGTAAGAAGACACAGAAGACTCACAAATGACCATCTCTTCTCACACGGACGTCTACAAAGTATGATAAGTGTTGGAGAATAGGGTTTGTTTTCTTCTGTTTCTTTACCTATTCTCTACCAGGTAAGTCATTAAGAAAACAGAAAGTTCTATGCGGATGTGACTCTGGGTCACATGCCGATGTGTCCTTGAGCAAGACACTTTACCACAAATCGCTCCCGTAGGCATGTCTACGGTATTTAAGTGTTGTAATGTAGTGTGTTCCAAATTTCAACTGGAAGAACAACAACCTTTTTTTATTGTGAAAAAAGGACGGTAGGTTTCAGGAGAACATCAAGTGTACTGCTGTTTGCCTATTTGGGGGGGCTGGAGAATAGGGTTTGTTTGATTCTGTTTCTTCACCTATTCTCTTCAGGTAATTAAGAAAGCAAAAGTCCTATGCGGATGTGACTCTGGGTCACATGCCGATGTGTCCTTGAGCAAGACACTTTACCACAAATCGCTCCCGTGCATGTCTACGGTATTGAAGTGTTTGTAAGTCGCTTTGGATGAAAGCGTCAGTTAAATGACATGTAATGTAATGTGTAAGAAGACACAGAAGACTCACAAATGACCATCTCTTCTCACACGGACGTCTACAAAGTATGATAAGTGTTGGAGAATAGGGTTTGTTTTCTTCTGTTTCTTTACCTATTCTCTACCAGGTAAGTCATTAAGAAAACAGAAAGTTCTATGCGGATGTGACTCTGGGTCACATGCCGATGTGTCCTTGAGCAAGACACTTTACCACAAATCGCTCCCGTAGGCATGTCTACGGTATTTAAGTGTTTGTAATGTAGTGTGTTCCAAATTTTCAACTGGGAAAACAACAACCTTTTTTTTATTGTGAAAAAAGGACGGTAGGTTTCAGGAGACACTCAAAGTGTACTGCTGTTTGCCTATTTGGGGGGCTGGAGAATAGGGTTTGTTTGATTCTGTTTCTTCACCTATTCTCTTCAGGTAATTAAGAAAGCAAAAAGTCCTATGCGGATGTGACTTGGCTCACATGCCGATGTGTCCTTGAGCAAGACACTTTACCACAAATCGCTCCCGTAGGCATGTCTATGGTATTGAAGTGTTTGTAAGTCGCTTTGGATGAAAGCGTCAGTTAAATGACATGTAATGTAATGTGTAAGAAGACACAGAAGACTCACAAATGACCATCTTCTCACACGGACGTTCACAGTATGATAAGTATTGGAGAATAGGGTTTGTTTATTCTGTTTCTTTACCTATTCTCTACCAGGTAAGTCATTAAGAAAACAGAAAGTTCTATGCGGATGTGACTCTGGGTCACATGCCGATGTGTCCTTGAGCAAGACACTTTACCACAAATCGCTCCCGTAGGCATGTCTACGGTATTGAAGTGTTTGTAAGTCGCTTTGGATGAAAGCGTCAGTTAAATGACATGTAATGTAATGTGTAAGAAGACACAGAAGACTCACAAATGACCATCTCTTCTCACACGGACGTCTACAAAGTATGATAAGTGTTGGAGAATAGGGTTTGTTTTCTTCTGTTTCTTTACCTATTCTCTACCAGGTAAGTCATTAAGAAAACAGAAAGTTCTATGCGGATGTGACTCTGGGTCACATGCCGATGTGTCCTTGAGCAAGACACTTTACCACAAATCGCTCCCGTAGGCATGTCTACGGTATTGAAGTGTTTGTAAGTCGCTTTGGATGAAAGCGTCAGTTAAATGACATGTAATGTAATGTGTAAGAAGACACAGAAGACTCACAAATGACCATCTCTTCTCACACGGACGTCTACAAAGTATGATAAGTGTTGGAGAATAGGGTTTGTTTTCTTCTGTTTCTTTACCTATTCTCTACCAGTAAGTCATTAAGAAAACAGAAAGTTCTATGCGGATGTGACTCTGGGTCACATGCCGATGTGTCCTTGAGCAAGACACTTTACCACAAATCGCTCCCGTAGGCATGTCTACGGTATTGAAGTGTTTGTAAGTCGCTTTGGATGAAAGCGTCAGTTAAATGACATGTAATGTAATGTGTAAGAAGACACAGAAGACTCACAAATGACCATCTCTTCTCACACGGACGTCTACAAAGTATGATAAGTGTTGGAGAATAGGGTTTGTTTTCTTCTGTTTCTTTACCTATTCTCTACCAGGTAAGTCATTAAGAAAACAGAAAGTTCTATGCGGATGTGACTCTGGGTCACATGCCGATGTGTCCTTGAGCAAGACACTTTACCACAAATCGCTCCCGTAGGCATGTCTACGGTATTTAAGTGTTTGTAATGTAGTGTGTTCCAAATTTTCAACTGGAAGAACAACAACCTTTTTTTTATTGTGAAAAAAGGACGGTAGGTTTCAGGAGACACATCAAGTGTACTGCTGTTTGCCTATTTGGGGGGGCTGGAGAATAGGGTTTGTTTGATTCTGTTTCTTCACCTATTCTCTTCAGGGTAATTAAGAAAGCAAAAAGTCCTATGCGGATGTGACTCTGGGTCACATGCCGATGTGTCCTTGAGCAAGACACTTTACCACAAATCGCTCCCGTAGGCATGTCTATGGTATTGAAGTGTTTGTAAGTCGCTTTGGATGAAAGCGTCAGTTAAATGACATGTAATGTAATGTGTAAGAAGACACAGAAGACTCACAAATGACCATCTCTTCTCACACGGACGTCTACAAAGTATGATAAGTGTTGGAGAATAGGGTTTGTTTTCTTCTGTTTCTTTACCTATTCTCTACCAGGTAAGTCATTAAGAAAACAGAAAGTTCTATGCGGATGTGACTCTGGGTCACATGCCGATGTGTCCTTGAGCAAGACACTTTACCACAAATCGCTCCCGTAGGCATGTCTACAGTATTTAAGTGTTTGTAATGTAGTGTGTTCCAAATTTTCAACTGGAAGAACAACAACCTTTTTTTTATTGTGAAAAAAGGACGGGTAGGTTTCAGGAGACACATCAAGTGTACTGCTGTTTGCCTATTTGGGGGGGCTGGAGAATAGGGTTTGTTTGATTCTGTTTCTTCACCTATTCTCTTCAGGGTAATTAAGAAAGCAAAAAGTCCTATGCGGATGTGACTTGGTCACATGCCGATGTGTCCTTGAGCAAGACACTTTACCACAAATCGCTCCCGTAGGCATGTCTATGGTATTGAAGTGTTTGTAAGTCGCTTGGATGAAAGCGTCAGTTAAATGACATGTAATGTAATGTGTAAGAAGACACAGAAGACTCACAAATGACCATCTCTTCTCACACGGACGTCTACAAAGTATGATAAGTGTTGGAGAATAGGGTTTGTTTTCTTCTGTTTCTTTACCTATTCTCTACCAGGTAAGTCATTAAGAAAACAGAAAGTTCTATGCGGATGTGACTCTGGGTCACATGCCGATGTGTCCTTGAGCAAGACACTTTACCACAAATCGCTCCCGTAGGCATGTCTACGGTATTGAAGTGTTTGTAAGTCGCTTTGGATGAAAGCGTCAGTTAAATGACATGTAATGTAATGTGTAAGAAGACACAGAAGACTCACAAATGACCATCTCTTCTCACACGGACGTCTACAAAGTATGATAAGTTTTGGAGAATAGGGTTTGTTTTCTTCTGTTTCTTTACCTATTCTCTACCAGGTAAGTCATTAAGAAAACAGAAAGTTCTATGCGGATGTGACTCTGGGTCACATGCCGATGTGTCCTTGAGCAAGACACTTTACCACAAATCGCTCCCGTAGGCATGTCTACGGTATTGAAGTGTTTGTAAGTCGCTTTGGATGAAAGCGTCAGTTAAATGACATGTAATGTAATGTGTAAGAAGACACAGAAGACTCACAAATGACCATCTCTTCTCACACGGACGTCTACAAAGTATGATAAGTGTTGGAGAATAGGGTTTGTTTTCTTCTGTTTCTTTACCTATTCTCTACCAGGTAAGTCATTAAGAAAACAGAAAGTTCTATGCGGATGTGACTCTGGGTCACATGCCGATGTGTCCTTGAGCAAGACACTTTACCACAAATCGCTCCCGTAGGCATGTCTACGGTATTGAAGTGTTTGTAAGTCGCTTTGGATGAAAGCGTCAGTTAAATGACATGTAATGTAATGTGTAAGAAGACACAGAAGACTCACAAATGACATCTCTTCTCACACGGACGTCTACAAAGTATATAAGTGTTGGAGAATAGGGTTTGTTTTCTTCTGTTTCTTTACCTATTCTCTACCAGGTAAGTCATTAAAAAACAAAAGTTCTATGCGGATGTGACTCTGGGTCACATGCCGATGTGTCCTTGAGCAAGACACTTTACCACAAATCGCTCCCGTAGGCATGTCTACGGTATTTAAGTGTTTGTAAGTTAGTGTGTTCCAAATTTTCAACTGGAAGAACAACAACCTTTTTTTTATTGTGAAAAAAGGACGGTAGGTTTCAGGAGACACATCAAGTGTACTGCTGTTTGCCTATTTGGGGGGGCTGGAGAATAGGGTTTGTTTGATTCTATTCTCTTCAGGGTAATTAAGAAAGCAAAAAGTCCTATGCGGATGTGACTTTGGCTCACATGCTGATGTGTCCTTGAGCAAGACACTTTACCACAAATCGCTCCCGTAGGCATGTCTACGGTATTTAAGTGTTTGTAATGTAGTGTGTTCCAAATTTTCAACTGAAAAACAACAACCTTTTTTTTATTGTGAAAAAAGGACGGTAGGTTTCAGGAGACACATCAAGTGTACTGCTGTTTGCCTATTTGGGGGGCTGGAGAATAGGGTTTGTTTGATTCTGTTTCTTACCTATTCTCTTCAGGGTAATTAAGAAAGCAAAAAGTCCTATGCGGATGTGACTCTGGGTCACATGCCGATCTGTCCTTGAGCAAGACACTTTACCACAAATCGCTCCCGTAGGCATGTCTATGGTATTGAAGTTTTGTAAGTCGCTTTGGATGAAAGCGTCAGTTAAATGACATGTAATGTAATGTGTAAGAAGACTCACAAATGACCATCTCTTCTCACACGGACGTCTACAAGTATGATAAGTGTTGGAGAATAGGGTTTGTTTTCTTCTGTTTCTTTACCTATTCTCTACCAGGTAAGTCATTAAGAAAACAGAAAGTTCTATGCGGATGTGACTCTGGGTCACATGCCGATGTGTCCTTGAGCAAGACACTTTACCACAAATCGCTCCCGTAGGCATGTCTACGGTATTGAAGTGTTTGTAATGTAGTGTGTTCCAAATTTTCAACTGGAAGAACAACAACCTTTTTTTTATTGTGAAAAAAGGACGGTAGGTTTCAGGAGACACATCAAGTGTACTGCTGTTTGCCTATTTGGGGGGCTGGAGAATAGGGTTTGTTTGATTCTGTTTCTTCACCTATTCTCTTCAGGTAATTAAGAAAGCAAAAAGTCCTATGCGGATGTGACTTTGGCTCACATGCCGATGTGTCCTTGAGCAAGACACTTTACCACAAATCGCTCCCGTAGGCATGTCTATGGTATTGAAGTGTTTGTAAGTCGCTTTGGATGAAAGCGTCAGTTAAATGACATGTAATGTAATGTGTAAGAAGACACAGAAGACTCACAAATGACCATCTCTTCTCACACGGACGTTCACACTGTATGATAAGTATTGGAGAATAGGGTTTGTTTTATTCTGTTTCTTTACCTATTCTCTACCAGGTAAGTCATTAAGAAAACAGAAAGTCCTATGCGGATGTGACTCTGGGTCACATGCCGATGTGTCCTTGAGCAAGACACTTTACCACAAATCGCTCCCGTAGGCATGTCTACGGTATTGAAGTGTTTGTAAGTCGCTTTGGATGAAAGCGTCAGTTATATGACATGTAATGTAATGTGTAAGAAGACACAGAAGACTCACAAATGACCATCTCTTCTCACACGGACGTCTACAAAGTATGATAAGTGTTGGAGAATAGGGTTTGTTTTCTTCTGTTTCTTTACCTATTCTCTACCAGGTAAGTCATTAAGAAAACAGAAAGTTCTATGCGGATGTGACTCTGGGTCACATGCCGATGTGTCCTTGAGCAAGACACTTTACCACAAATCGCTCCCGTAGGCATGTCTACGGTATTGAAGTGTTTGTAAGTCGCTTTGGATGAAAGCGTCAGTTAAATGACATGTAATGTCATGTGTAAGAAGACACAGAAGACTCACAAATACCATCTCTTCTCACACGGACGTCTACAAAGTATGATAAGTGTTGGAGAATAGGGTTTGTTTTCTTCTGTTTCTTTACCTATTCTCTACCAGGTAAGTCATTAAGAAAACAGAAAGTTCTATGCGGATGTGACTCTGGGTCACATGCCGATGTGTCCTTGAGCAAGACACTTTACCACAAATCGCTCCCGTAGGCATGTCTATGGTATTGAAGTGTTTGTAAGTCGCTTTGGATGAAAGCGTCAGTTAAATGACATGTAATGTAATGTGTAAGACACAGAAGACTCACAAATGACCATCTCTTCTCACACGGACGTCTACAAAGTATGATAAGTGTTGGAGAATAGGGTTTGTTTTCTTCTGTTTCTTTACCTATTCTCTACCAGGTAAGTCATTAAGAAAACAGAAAGTTCTATGCGGATGTGACTCTGGGTCACATGCCGATGTGTCCTTGAGCAAGACACTTTACCACAAATCGCTCCCGTAGGCATGTCTACGGTATTTAAGTGTTTGTAATGTAGTGTGTTCCAAATTTTCAACTGGAAGAACAACAACCTTTTTTTATTGTGAAAAAAGGACGGTAGGTTTCAGGAGACACATCAAGTGTACTGCTGTTTGCCTATTTGGGGGGGCTGGAGAATAGGGTTTGTTTGATTCTGTTTCTTCACCTATTCTCTCAGGGTAATTAAGAAAGCAAAAAGTCCTATGCGGATGTGACTTGGTCACATGCCGATGTGTCCTTGAGCAAGACACTTTACCACAAATCGCTCCCGTAGGCATGTCTATGGTATTGAAGTGTTTGTAAGTCGCTTTGGATGAAAGCGTCAGTTAAATGACATGTAATGTAATGTGTAAGAAGACACAGAAGACTCACAAATGACCATCTCTTCTCACACGGACGTTCACACTGTATGATAAGTTGGAGAATAGGGTTTGTTTTATTCTGTTTCTTTACCTATTCTCTACCAGGTAAGTCATTAAGAAAACAGAAAGTCTATGCGGATGTGACTCTGGGTCACATGCCGATGTGTCCTTGAGCAAGACACTTTACCACAAATCGCTCCCGTAGGCATGTCTACGGTATTGAAGTGTTTGTAAGTCGCTTTGGATGAAAGCGTCAGTTATAGACATGTAATGTAATGTGTAAGAAGACACAGAAGACTCACAAATGACCATCTCTTCTCACACGGACGTCTACAAAGTATGATAAGTGTTGGAGAATAGGGTTTGTTTTCTTCTGTTTCTTTACCTATTCTCTACCAGGTAAGTCATTAAGAAAACAGAAAGTTCTATGCGGATGTGACTCTGGGTCACATGCCGATGTGTCCTTGAGCAAGACACTTTACCACAAATCGCTCCCGTAGGCATGTCTACGGTATTGAAGTGTTTGTAAGTCGCTTTGGATGAAAGCGTCAGTTAAATGACATGTAATGTAATGTGTAAGAAGACACAGAAGACTCACAAATACCATCTCTTCTCACACGGACGTCTACAAAGTATGATAAGTGTTGGAGAATAGGGTTTGTTTTCTTCTGTTTCTTTACCTATTCTCTACCAGGTAAGTCATTAAGAAAACAGAAAGTTCTATGCGGATGTGACTCTGGGTCACATGCCGATGTGTCCTTGAGCAAGACACTTTACCACAAATCGCTCCCGTAGGCATGTCTACGGTATTGAAGTGTTTGTAAGTCGCTTTGGATGAAAGCGTCAGTTAAATGACATGTAATGTAATGTGTAAGAAGACACAGAAGACTCACAAATTACCATCTCTTCTCACACGGACGTCTACAAAGTATGATAAGTGTTGGAGAATAGGGTTTGTTTTCTTCTGTTTCTTTACCTATTCTCTACCAGGTAAGTCATTAAGAAAACAGAAAGTTCTATGCGGATGTGACTCTGGGTCACATGCCGATGTGTCCTTGAGCAAGACACTTTACCACGATCGCTCCCGTAGCATGTCTACGGTATTGAAGTGTTTGTAAGTCGCTTTGGATGAAAGCGTCAGTTAAATGACATGTAATGTAATGTGTAAGAAGACACAGAAGACTCACAAATGACCATCTCTTCTCACACGGACGTCTACAAAGTATTATAAGTGTTGGAGAATAGGGTTTGTTTTCTTCTGTTTCTTTACCTATTCTCTACCAGGTAAGTCATTAAGAAAACAGAAAGTTCTATGCGGATTTGACTCTGGGTCACATGCCGATGTGTCCTTGAGCAAGACACTTTACCACAAATCGCTCCCGTAGGCATGTCTACGGTATTTAAGTGTTTGTAATGTAGTGTGTTCCAAATTTTCAACTGGAAGAACAACAACCTTTTTTTTATTGTGAAAAAAGGACGGTAGGTTTCAGGAGACACATCAAGTGTACTGCTGTTTGCCTTTGGGGGGGCTGGAGAATAGGGTTTGTTTGATTCTATTCTCCAGGGTAATTAAGAAAGCAAAAGTCCTATGCGGATGTGACTTTGGCTCACATGCTGATGTGTCCTTGAGCAAGACACTTTACCACAAATCGCTCCCGTAGGCATGTCTACGGTATTTAAGTGTTTGTAATGTAGTGGTTCCAAATTTTCAACTGGAAGAACAACAACCTTTTTTTATTGTGAAAAAAGGACGGTAGGTTTCAGGAGACACATCAAGTGTACTGCTGTTTCCTATTTGGGGGGGCTGGAGAATAGGGTTTGTTTGATTCTGTTTCTTCACCTATTCTCTTCAGGGTAATTAAGAAAGCAAAAAGTCCTAGCGTCCTATGCGGATGTGACTCTGGGTCACATGCCGATGTGTCCTTGAGCAAGACACTTTACAACAAATCGCTCCCGTAGGCATGTCTATGGTATTGAAGTGTTTGTAAGTCGCTTTGGATGAAAGCGTCAGTTAAATTACATGTAATGTAATGTGTAAGAAGACACAGAAGACTCACAAATGACCATCTCTTCTCACACGGACGACGTCTACAAAGTATGATAAGTGTTGGAGAATAGGGTTTGTTTTCTTCTGTTTCTTTACCTATTCTCTACCAGGTAAGTCATTAAGAAAACAGAAAGTTCTATGCGGATGTGACTCTGGGTCACATGCCGATGTGTCCTTGAGCAAGACACTTTACCACAAATCGCTCCCGTAGGCATGTCTACGGTATTGAAGTGTTTGTAAGTCGCTTTGGATGAAAGCGACAGTAAATGACATGTAATGTAATGTGTAAGAAGACACAGAAGACTTCACAAATGACCATCTCTTCTCACCACGGACGTCTACAAAGTATGATAAGTGTTTGGAGAATAGGTTTGTTTTCTTCTGTTTATTTACCTATTCTCTACAGGTAAGTCATTAAGAAAACAGAAATGTTCTATGCGGAGTGTGACTCTGGGTCACATGCTCCGCTGTGTCCTTGAGCAAGACACTTTACCACAAATCGCTCCGTAGGCATGTCTACGGTATTGAAGTGTTTGTAAGTCGCTTTGGATGAAAGCGTCAGTTAAATGACATGTAATGTAATGTGTAAGAAGACACAGAAGACTCACAAATGACCATCTCTTCTCACACAGACGTTCATAAAGTATGATAAGTGTGTAGAATAGGTTGTTTTATTCTGTTTCTTTACCTATTCTCTACCAGGGTAAGTCATTAAGAAAACAGAAAGTCCTATGCGGATGTGACTCTGGGTCACATGCCGATGTGTCCTTGAGCAAGACACTTTACCACAAATCGCTCCCGTAGGCATGTCTACGGTATTTAAGTGTTTGTGATGTAGTGTGTTCCAAATTTTCAACTGGAAGAACAACAACCTTTTTTTATTGTGAAAAAAGGACGGTAGGTTTCAGGAGACACATCAAGTGTACTGCTGTTTGCCTATTTGGGGGGGCTGGAGAATAGGGTTTGTTTGATTCTGTTTCTTCACCTATTCTCTTCAGGGTAATTAAGAAAGCAGAAAGTCCTATGCGGATGTGACTCTGGGTCACATGCCGATGTGTCCTTGAGCAAGACACTTTACCACAAATCGCTCCAGTAGGCATGTCTACGGTATTGAAGTGTTTGTAAGTCGCTTTGGATGAAAGCGTCAGTTAAATGACATGTAATGTAATGTGTAAGAAGACACAGAAGACTCACAAATGACCATCTCTTCTCACACGGACGTCTACAAAGTATGATAAGTGTTGGAGAATAGGGTTTTGTTTTCTTCTGTTTCTTTACCTATTTCTCTACCAGGTAAGTCATTAAGAAAACAGAAAGTTCTATGCGGATGTGGACTCTGGGTCACATGCCGATGTGTCTTGAGCAAGACACTTTACACAAATCGCTCCCGTAGGCATGTCTACGGTATTTAGTGTTTGTGATGTAGGTGTTCCACATTTTCACTGAAGAACAACAACCTTTTTTTTATTGTGCAAAAAGGACGGTAGGTTCAGGAGACACATCAAGTGTACTGCTGTTTGCCTATTTGGGGGGGCTGGAGCAATAGGGTTTGTTTGATTCTGTTTCTTCACCTATTCTCTTCAGGGTAATTAAGAAAGCAAAAAAGTCCTATGCCAGATGTGACTCTGGGTCACATGCCGATGTGTCCTTGAGCAAGACACTTTACCACAATCGCTCCCGTAGGCATGTCTATGGTATGGAAGTGTTTGTAAGTCGCTTTGGATGAAGCGTCAGATAAATGACATGTAATGTAATGTGTAAGAAGACACAGAAGACTCACAAATGACCATTCTCTTCTCACACGGACGTTCTACAAAGTATGATAGTGTTGGAGAATAGGGTTTGTTTTCTTCTGTTTCTTTACCTATTCTCTACCAGGTAAAGCATTAAGAAAACAGAAAGTTCTATGCGGATGTGACTCTGGGTCACATGCCGATGTGTCCTTGAGCAAGACACTTTACCACAAATGCTCCCGTAGGCATGTCTACGGTATTGAAGTGTTTGTAAGTCGCTTTGGATTTGAAAGCGTCAGTTAAATGACATGTAATGTTAATGTGTAAGAGACACAGAAGACTCACAATTACCATCTCTTCTCACACGGACGTCTACAAAGTATGATAAGTGTTGGAGAATAGGGTTTGTTTTCTTCTGTTTCTTTACCTATTCTCTACCAGGTAAGTCATTAAGAAAACAGAAAGTTCTATGCGGATGTGACTCTGGGGTCACATGCCGATGTGTCCTTGAGCAAGACACTTTACCACAAATCGCTCCCGTAGCATCTGTCTACGGTATTGAAGTGTTTGTAAGTCGCTTTGGATGAAAGCGTCAGTTAAATGACATGTAATGTAATGTATAAGAAGACACAGAAGACTCACAAATTACCATCTCTTCTCACACGGACGTCTACAAAGTATGATAAGTGTTGGACAATAGGGTTTGTTTTCTTCTGTTTCTTTACCTATTCTCTACCAGGTAAGTCATTAAGAAAACAGAAAGTTCTATGCGGATGTGACTCTGGGTCACATGCCGATGATGTCCTTGAGCAAGACCACTTTACCACAAATCCGCTCCCGTAGGCATGTCTACGGTATTTAAGTGTTTGTAAGTCGCTTTGGATGAAAGCGTCAGTTAAATGACATGTAATGTAATGTTGTAAGAAGACACAGAAGACTCACAAATGACCATCTCTTTCTCACACGGACGTCTACAAAGTATGATAAGTGTTGGAAAATAGGGTTTGTTTTCTTCTGTTTCTTTACCTATTCTCTACCAGGTAAGTCATTAAGAAAACAGAAAGTTCTATGCGGATGTGACTCTGGGTCACATGCCGATGTGTCCTTGAGCAAGACACTTTACCACAAATCGCTCTCCCGTAGGCATGTCTACGGTATTGAAGTGTTTGTAAGTCGCTTTGGATGAAAGCGTCAGTTAAATGACATGTAATGTAATGTGTAAGATGACACAGAAGACTCACAAATGACCATCTCTTCTCACACAGGACGTTCATAAAAGTATGATAAGTGTTGGAGAATAGGGTTTGTTTTATTCTGTTTCTTTACCTATTCTCTACCAGGTAAGTCATTAAGAAAACAGAAAGTCCTATGCGGATGTGACTCTGGGTCACATGCCGATGTGTCCTTGAGCAAGACACTTTACCACAAATCGCTCCCGTAGGCATGTCTACGGTATTGAAGTGTTTGTAAGTCGCTTTGGATGAAGCGTCAGTTAAATGACATGTAATGTCATGTGTAAGAAGGAACAGGAAGACTCACAAATTACCATCTCTTCTCCACCGGGACGTCTACAAAGTATGATTAAGTGTTGGACAATAGGTTTGTTTTCTTAGTTTTCTTACCTATTCTCTACAGGTAAGTCATTAAGAAACAGAAAGTTCTATGAGGATGTGACTCTGGGTCACATGCCGATGTGTCCTGAGCAAGACACTTTACAACAAATCGCTCCCGTAGGCATGTCTAAGGTATTGAAGTGTTTGTAAGTCGCTTTGGATGAAAGCGCAGTTAAATGACATGTAATGTAATGTGTTAAGATGACACAGAAGACTCACAAATGACCATCTCTTCTCACACGGACGTCTACAAGTATGATAAGTGTTGGAGAATAGGGTTTGTTTTTATTCTGTTTTCTTACCTATTCTCTACCAGGTCAGTCATTAAGAAAACAGAAAGTCCTCTATGCGGATGTGACTCTGGGTCACATGACGATGTGTCCTTGAGCAAGACACTTTACCACAAATCGCTCCCGTAGGCATGTCTACGGTATTGAAGTGTTTGTAAGTCGCTTTGGATGAAAGCGTCAGTTAAATGACATGTAATGTAATGTGTAAGAAGACACAGAAGACTCACAAATGACCATTCTCTCTCACACGGACGTCTACAAAGTATGATAAGTGTTGGAGAATAGGGTTTGTTTTCTTCTGTTTATTTACCTATTCTCTACCAGGTAAGTCATTAAGAAAACAGAAAGTTCTATGCGGATGTGACTCTGGGTCACATGCCGATGTGTCCTTGAGCAAGACACTTTACCACAAATCGCTCCCGTAGGCATGTCTACGGTATTTAAGTGTTTGTGATGTAGTGTGTTCCAAATTTTCAACTGGAAGAACAACAACCTTTTTTTTATTGTGAAAAAGGACGGTAGGTTTCAGGAGACACATCAAGTGTACTGCTGTTTGCCTATTTGGGGGGCTGGAGAATAGGGTTTGTTTGATTCTATTTCTTCACCTATTCTCTTCAGGGTAATTAAGAAAGCAAAAAGTCCTATGCAGATGTGACTCTGGGTCACATGCCGATGTGTCCTTGAGCAAGACACTTTACCACAAATCGCTCCCGTAGGCATGTCTATGGTATTGAAGTGTTTGTAAGTCGCTTTGGATGAAAGCGTCAGATAAATGACATGTAATGTAATGTGTAAGAAGACACAGAAGACTCACAAATGACCATCTCTTCTCACACGGACGTCTACCAAAGTATGATAAGTGTTGGAGAATAGGGTTTGTTTTCTTCTGTTTCTTTACCTATTCTCTACCAGGTAAGTCATTAAGAAAACAGAAAGTTCTATGCGGATGTGACTCTGGGTCACATGCCGATGTGTCCTTGAGCAAGACACTTTACCACAAATCGCTCCCGTAGGCATGTCTACGGTATTGAAGTGTTTGTAAGTCGCTTTGGATGAAAGCGTCAGTTAAATGACATGTAATGTAATGTATAAGAAGACACAGAATACTCACAAATTACCATCTCTTCTCACACGGACGTCTACAAAGTATGATAAGTGTTGGACAATAGGGTTTGTTTTCTTCTGTTTCTTTACCTATTCTCTACCAGGTAAGTCATTAAGAAAACAGAAAGTTCTATGCGGATGTGACTCTGGGTCACATGCCGATGTGTCCTTGAGCAAGACACTTTACCAAAAATCGCTCCCGTAGGCATGTCTACGGTATTTAAGTGTTTGTAAGTCGCTTTGGATGAAAGCGTCAGTTAAATGACATGTAATGTAATGTGTAAGAAGACACAGAAGACTCACAAATGACCATCTCTTCTCACACGGACGTCTACAAAGTATGATAAGTGTTGGAGAATAGGGTTTGTTTTCTTCTGTTTCTTTACCTATTCTCTACCAGGTAAGTCATTAAGAAAACAGAAAGTTCTATGCGGATGTGACTCTGGGTCACATGCCGATTGTGTCCTTGAGCAAGACACTTTACCACAAATCGCTCCCGTAGGCATGTCTACGGTATTGAAGTGTTTGTAAGTCGCTTTGGATGAAAGCGTCAGTTAAATGACATGTAATGTAATGTGTAAGAAGACACAGAAGACTCACAAATGACCATCTCTTCTCACACAGACGTTCATAAAGTATGATAAGTGTTGGAGAATAGGGTTTGTTTTATTCTGTTTCTTTACCTATTCTCTACCAGGTAAGTCATTAAGAAAACAGAAAGTCCTATGCGGATTTGACTCTGGGTCACATGCCGATGTGTCCTTGAGCAAGACACTTTACCACAAATCGCTCCCGTAGGCATGTCTACGGTATTGAAGTGTTTGTAAGTCGCTTTGGATGAAAGCGTCAGTTAAATGACATGTAATGTAATGTGTAAGAAGACATAGAAGACTCACAAATGACCATCTCTTCTCACACGGACGTCTACAAAGTATGATAAGTGTTGGAGAATAGGGTTTGTTTTCTTCTGTTTATTTACCTATTCTCTACCAGGTAAGTCATTAAGAAAACAGAAAGTTCTATGCGGATGTGACTCTGGGTCACATGCCGATGTGTCCTTGAGCAAGACACTTTACCACAAATCGCTCCCGTAGGCATGTCTACGGTATTTAAGTGTTTGTGATGTAGTGTGTTCCACATTTTCAACTGGAAGAACAACAACCTTTTTTTTATTGTGAAAAAAGGACGGTAGGTTTCAGGAGACACATCAAGTGTACTGCTGTTTGCCTATTTGGGGGGGGCTGGAGAATAGGGTTTGTTTGATTCTGTTTCTTCACCTATTCTCTTCAGGGTAATTAAGAAAGCAAAAAGTCCTATGCAGATGTGACTCTGGGTCACATGCCGATGTGTCCTTGAGCAAGACACTTTACCACAAATCGCTCCCGTAGGCATGTCTATGGTATTGAAGTGTTTGTAAGTTGCTTTGGATGAAAGCGTCAGATAAATGACATGTAATGTAATGTGTAAGAAGACACAGAAGACTCACAAATGACCATCTCTTCTCACACGGACGTCTACAAAGTATGATAAGTGTTGGAGAATAGGGTTTGTTTTCTTCTGTTTCTTTACCTATTCTCTACCAGGTAAGTCATTAAGAAAACAGAAAGTTCTATGCGGATGTGACTCTGGGTCACATGCCGATGTGTCCTTGAGCAAGACACTTTACCACAAATCGCTCCCGTAGGCATGTCTACGGTATTGAAGTGTTTGTAAGTCGCTTTGGATGAAAGCGTCAGTTAAATGACATGTAATGTAATGTGTAAGAAGACACAGAAGACTCACAAATTACCATCTCTTCTCACACGGACGTCTACAAAGTATGATAAGTGTTGGACAATAGGGTTTGTTTTCTTCTGTTTATTTACCTATTCTCTACCAGGTAAGTCATTAAGAAAACAGAAAGTTCTATGCGGATGTGACTCTGGGTCACATGCCGATGTGTCCTTGAGCAAGACACTTTACCACAAATCGCTCCCGTAGGCATGTCTACGGTATTTAAGTGTTTGTAAGTCGCTTTGGATGAAAGCGTCAGTTAAATGACATGTAATGTAATGTGTAAGAAGACACAGAAGACTCACAAATGACCATCTCTTCTCACACGGACGTCTACAAAGTATGATAAGTGTTGGAGAATAGGGTTTGTTTTCTTCTGTTTCTTTACCTATTCTCTACCAGGTAAGTCATTAAGAAAACAGAAAGTTCTATGCGGATGTGACTCTGGGTCACATGCCGATGTGTCCTTGAGCAAGACACTTTACCACAAATCGCTCCGTAGGCATGTCTACGGTATTGAAGTGTTTGTAAGTCGCTTTGGATGAAAGCGTCAGTTAAATGACATGTAATGTAATGTGTAAGAAGACACAGAAGACTCACAAATGACCATCTCTTCTCACACAGACGTTCATAAAGTATGATAAGTGTTGGAGAATAGGGTTTGTTTTATTCTGTTTCTTTACCTATTCTCTACCAGGTAAGTCATTAAGAAAACAGAAAGTCCTATGCGGATGTGACTCTGGGTCACATGCCGATGTGTCCTTGAGCAAGACACTTTACCACAAATCGCTCCCGTAGGCATGTCTACGGTATTGAAGTGTTTGTAAGTCGCTTTGGATGAAAGCGTCAGTTAAATGACATGTAATGTAATGTGTAAGAAGACACAGAAGACTCACAAATTACCATCTCTTCTCACACGGACGTCTACAAAGTATGATAAGTGTTGGACAATAGGGTTTGTTTTCTTCTGTTTCTTTACCTATTCTCTACCAGGTAAGTCATTAAGAAAACAGAAAGTTCTATGCGGATGTGACTCTGGGTCACATGCTGATGTGTCCTTGAGCAAGACACTTTACCACAAATCGCTCCCGTAGGCATGTCTACGGTATTTAAGTGTTTGTAATGTAGTGTGTTCCAAATTTTCAACTGGAAGAACAACAAACTTTTTTTTATTGTGAAAAAAGGACGGTAGGTTTCAGGAGACACATCAAGTGTACTGCTGTTTGCCTATTTGGGGGGGCTGGAGAATAGGGTTTGTTTGATTCTGTTTCTTCACCTATTCTCTTCAGGGTAATTAAGAAAGCAAAAAGTCCTATGCGGATGTGACTTTGGCTCACATGCCGATGTGTCCTTGAGCAAGACACTTTACCACAAATCGCTCCCGTAGGCATGTCTACGGTATTGAAGTGTTTGTAAGTCGCTTTGGATGAAAGCGTCAGTTAAATGACATGTAATATAATGTGTAAGAAGACACAGAAGACTCACAAATGACCATCTCTTCTCACACGGACGTCTACAAAGTATGATAAGTGTTGGACAATAGGGTTTGTTTTCTTCTGTTTCTTTACCTATTCTCTACCAGGTAAGTCATTAAGAAAACAGAAAGTTCTATGCGGATGTGACTCTGGGTCACATGCCGATGTGTCCTTGAGCAAGACACTTTACCACAAATCGCTCCCGTAGGCATGTCTACGGTATTTAAGTGTTTGTAATGTAGTGTGTTCCAAATTTTCAACTGGAAGAACAACAACCTTTTTTTTATTGTGAAAAAAGGACGGTAGGTTTCAGGAGACACATCAAGTGTACTGCTGTTTGCCTATTTGGGGGGGCTGGAGAATAGGGTTTGTTTGATTCTGTTTCTTCACCTATTCTCTTCAGGGTAATTAAGAAAGCAAAAAGTCCTATGCGGATGTGACTTTGGCTCACATGCCGATGTGTCCTTGAGCAAGACACTTTACCACAAATCGCTCCCGTAGGCATGTCTATGGTATTGAAGTGTTTATAAGTCGCTTTATATGAAACCGTCAGTTAAATTACATGTAATGTAATGTGTAAGAAGACACAGAAGACTCACAAATGACCATCTCTTCTCACACGGACGTTCACACTGTATGATAAGTATTGGAGAATAGGGTTTGTTTTATTCTGTTTCTTTACCTATTCTCTACCAGGTAAGTCATTAAGAAAACAGAAAGTCCTATGCGGATGTGACTCTGGGTCACATGCCGATGTGTCCTTCAGCAAGACACTTTACCACAAATCGCTCCCGTAGGCATGTCTACGGTATTGAAGTGTTTGTAAGTCGCTTTGGATGAAAGCGTCAGTTAAATGACATGTAATGTAATGTGTAAGAAGACACAGAAGACTCACAAATGACCATCTCTTCTCACACGGACGTCTACAAAGTATGATAAGTGTTGGAGAATAGGGTTTGTTTTCTTCTGTTTCTTTACCTATTCTCTACCAGGTAAGTCATTAAGAAAACAGAAAGTCCTATGCGGATGTGACTCTGGGTCACATGCCGATGTGTCCTTGAGCAAGACACTTTACCACAAATCGCTCCCGTAGGCATGTCTACGGTATTGAAGTGTTTGTAAGTCGCTTTGGATGAAAGCGTCAGTTAAATGACATGTAATGTAATGTGTAAGAAGACACAGAAGACTCACAAATGACCATCTCTTCTCACACGGACGTCTACAAAGTATGATAAGTGTTGGAGAATAGGGTTTGTTTTCTTCTGTTTCTTTACCTATTCTCTACCAGGTAAGTCATTAAGAAAACAGAAAGTCCTATGCGGATGTGACTCTGGGTCACATGCCGATGTGTCCTTGAGCAAGACACTTTACCACAAATCGCTCCCGTAGGCATGTCTACGGTATTTAAGTGTTTGTAATGTAGTGTGTTCCAAATTTTCAACTGGAAGAACAACAACCTTTTTTTTATTGTGAAAAAGGACGGTAGGTTTCAGGAGACACATCAAGTGTACTGCTGTTTGCCTATTTGGGGGGGCTGGAGAATAGGGTTTGTTTGATTCTGTTTCTTCACCTATTCTCTTCAGGGTAATTAAGAAAGCAAAAAGTCCTATGCGGATGTGACTTTGGCTCACATGCCGATGTGTCCTTGAGCAAGACACTTTACCGCAAATCGCTCCCGTAGGCATGTCTATGGTATTGAAGTGTTTGTAAGTCGCTTTGGATGAAAGCGTCAGTTAAATGACATGTAATGTAATGTGTAAGAAGACACAGAAGACTCACAAATGACCATCTCTTCTCACACGGACGTCTACAAAGTATGATAAGTGTTGGAGAATAGGGTTTGTTTTCTTCTGTTTCTTTACCTATTCTCTACCAGGTAAGTCATTAAGAAAACAGAAATTTCTATGCGGATGTGACTCTGGGTCACATGCCGATGTGTCCTTGAGCAAGACACTTTACCACAAATCGCTCCCGTAGGCATGTCTATGGTATTGAAGTGTTTGTAAGTCGCTTTGGATGAAAGCGTCAGTTAAATGACATGTAATGTAATGTGTAAGAAGACACAGAAGACTCACAAATGACCATCTCTTCTCACACGGACGTCTACAAAGTATGATAAGTGTTGGAGAATAGGGTTTGTTTTCTTCTGTTTCTTTACCTATTCTCTACCAGGTAAGTCATTAAGAAAACAGAAAGTCCTATGCGGATGTGACTCTGGGTCACATGCCGATGTGTCCTTGAGCAAGACACTTTACCACAAATCGCTCCCGTAGGCATGTCTACGGTATTTAAGTGTTTGTAATGTAGTGTGTTCCAAATTTTCAACTGGAAAAACAACAACCTTTTTTTTATTGTGAAAAAAGGACGGTAGGTTTCAGGAGACACATCAAGTATACTGCTGTTTGCCTATTTGGGGGGGCTGGAGAATAGGGTTTGTTTGATTCTGTTTCTTCACCTATTCTCTTCAGGGTAATTAAGAAAGCAACAAGTCCTATGCGGATGTGACTCTGGGTCACATGCCGATGTGTCCTTGAGCAAGACACTTTACCACAAATCGCTCCCGTAGGCATGTCTATGGTATTGAAGTGTTTGTAAGTCGCTTTGGATGAAAGCGTCAGTTAAATGACATGTAATGTAATGTGTAAGAAGACACAGAAGACTCACAAATGACCATCTCTTCTCACACGGACGTCTACAAAGTATGATAAGTGTTGGAGAATAGGGTTTGTTTTCTTCTGTTTCTTTACCTATTCTCTACCAGGTAAGTCATTAAGAAAACAGAAAGTTCTATGCGGATGTGACTCTGGGTCACATGCCGATGTGTCCTTGAGCAAGACACTTTACCACAAATCGCTCCCGTAGGCATGTCTACGGTATTGAAGTGTTTGTAAGTCGCTTTGGATGAAAGCGTCAGTTAAATGACATGTAATGTAATGTGTAAGAAGACACAGAAGACTCACAAATGACCATCTCTTCTCACACGGACGTCTACAAAGTATGATAAGTGTTGGAGAATAGGGTTTGTTTTCTTCTGTTTCTTTACCTATTCTCTACCAGGTAAGTCATTAAGAAAACAGAAAGTTCTATGCGGATGTGACTCTGGGTCACATGCCGATGTGTCCTTGAGCAAGACACTTTACCACAAATCGTTCCCGTAGGCATGTCTACGGTATTGAAGTGTTTGTAAGTCGCTTTGGATGAAAGCGTCAGTTAAATGACATGTAATGTAATGTGTAACAAGACACAGAAGACTCACAAATGACCATCTCTTCTCACACAGACGTTCACAAAGTATGATAAGTGTTGGAGAATAGGGTTTGTTTTATTCTGTTTCTTTACCTATTCTCTACCAGGTAAGTCATTAAGAAAACAGAAAGTCCTATGCGGATGTGACTCTGGGTCACATGCCGATGTGTCCTTGAGCAAGACACTTTACCACAAATCGCTCCCGTAGGCATGTCTTCGGTATTTAAGTGTTTGTAATGTAGTGTGTTCCAAATTTTCAACTGGAAGAACAACAACCTTTTTTTTATTGTGAAAAAAGGACGGTAGGTTTCAGGAGACACATCAAGTGTACTGCTGTTTGCCTATTTGGGGGGGCTGGAGAATAGGGTTTGTTTGATTCTGTTTCTTCACCTATTCTCTTCAGGGTAATTAAGAAAGCAAAAAGTCCTATGCGGATGTGACTCTGGGTCACATGCCGATGTGTCCTTGAGCAAGACACTTTACCACAAATCGCTTCCGTAGGCATGTCTACGGTATTTAAGTGTTTGTAATGTAGTGTGTTCCAAATGTTCAACTGGAAGAACACCAATCTTTTTTTTATTATGAAAAAAGGACGGTAGGTTTCAGTAGACACATGAAGTGCACTGCTGTTTGCATATTTGGGGCGGCTGGAGAACAGGGTTTGTTTGATTCTGTTTCTTTACCTATTCTCGTCAGGACACAGCACAAAGGAAGAAGACAGGAGAAGACGCAGCGGAGCAGACAGAAAATATCCAGAGACAAACGGCAGTCCAGTTGAGAGTGTGAAGCCAAGGACAGAAGAGGGCACAGTTTAGAGCTCTGCCCTTATTTCGTGAGTAACTAGCACTCTCCAACAAAAGACCTGAGTTGTCCTTAAAAGACAAGTGACTGTTTTTTGTTTGTTTTTAGAGTTGGAGCCAAGCTGGAAGAGCAGACGGTGAGCCCAGAAGTGTTCCCCCCCTCATTGAGTGCCTGGATTTTAAGGAAATGACTTTTAAGCCCTTTTAGCTTGTGAAATTGTTTTAATTGTATTTTAAGTATTTTAAATAGTTTTAGTTTTTTGTAAAGTGTTTATGTCGAATAATAAATTATTTTAACCTTTTAAACTTTACTAGTTTTGCCCTTGATTGCCCAGTTGCGCTCTCCCCCCGATTTAGAAGATCCCTTTCCCTCTTCCTACATTTCTACCCCTCCCCTTCCTTTACATGAACTCTTTTAGTTCAAGTTTGTATTACAATTTCACAACAGGTATTAAAACCAGCCTATACATAATTACCTCTGACAATAAGGTTATGTTTCTTGGTTTCGTTGTGAGTTTGTCAGCTGATATAGGAAAACACATCTGGTATGCTTTTCTATGACTTGTGTTGGAAGTGTGTATCAGTGGCCAAGGAAGAACATAAATTACTATTTGAATCAGAGGTGGTGTACGGAACAGCGAGATTTGGCATTGGTGGACATCTCTGCCATTGTAGTTATATTTTAAAGCCCAGTAGAATATAACAAGAACAGAAAGTAAATACATAAGACGAAAGGAATAAAGTATTTACAAGCTGCTCCATTAGTGCGTACATCCTAAATCTGTCAGAAGAGCTTTTTGTCTAAGGTTGTCTTAAAAAATATGGCTATATTCTTAATAGTTCCAAGAAATCTTGCCTAAGTTATGGCAGAAAGTCACCATTGTTAGAGGGCAAACTAACAGTGAATCATAAAAACACATCTTTGATTGTCAGCTTGCATATATCTCCGGGATGTATTTACGTGTGAATGCATGCACATGTGCAAACAAGTGTTTGTGTGATGGTATGCATGCAACCACAATCAAGCTCATGTGTGCATGTGATCTGCATCTGTCTCAGTGTGTTTGATTGTGTGTAAGAGAGCGGGGAGGCGGCAGCATTTGTTAAGCAGCAGGAGGGGGTGGGGTAGGGGGTTGTGGATTGTCTTTTTTTCCTCCTCTTCCCCTGGCAGCATGCCCAAAATCTGCAGGCCTGCGTTGTTGCTGCGCTGTGATATCGGGATGGCAAAGCCCATGATGGATTACAGTCATTGCACAGGCACCCATGCAAAACTAATGTGTATAAGCAGGTGTTAACAGCTACTGAGGTGTTGTGTGTGTGTGTGTGTGTGTGTGTGTGTGTGTGTGTGTGTGTGTGTGTGTGTGTGTGTGTGTGTGTGTGTGTGTGTGTGTGTGTGTGTGTGTGTGTGTGTGTGTGTGTGTGTGTGTGTGTGTGTGTGTGTGTGTGTGTGTGTGTGTGTGTGTGTGTGTGTGTGTGTGTGTGTTTACACACATAGAGTTTGTGTATTTGTGAGAATAAAATGTTGGTGAACATGTGGAAGGCTGCTGAATGAGTTTGTTTGTGGAGGATGAATAAGTAAAGACGTATTATTTGTAAATGTAAAGATAATGAACTATAGGACTCTGAAGATAAATGGTATCCAAGTTGAGCATTATTATAAATGATGTTGTGTTTTTCACTGCATGGTTCAAGTAGGAAACACTTGTAGCACATAATTTGGTCTTGTAAAATGTTTATATATTATTTATCGACTACTAACATGCCAGTTTACTTGTCACAGTGAAAACAGTTGTATAAGTTTGCATTATAAGAAATGTAAAATACAGTGTTTTTGAAGTTTCACTCATACTACGGACTAAAAGTCAGTAGTCTTAAAGGTAATGATGAATCTTAAAACACTGAAAACTGTTATATGTAATGTTCTTATTAATAATGACAGGGCCAACAAACTTCACTCAAATTTGCAAAATAATGTAATGTTTGCTTAAATTCCTAGAAAAGCACCTAGGTGGTTAGGAGATATTAAAAAGAGCTTTACTTCGCCATGACTGACTTTTCTCAGAGACTGAAAGTAGTTTAATAATTCGACAGAACATACAGTATGGTAAAAAAGATTCTCAGTGAACCCTGATCTGTGCTTTCATCCAGAATTGGCTAGTGCAACAACATCCTTTATGTTGCACCATCAAGACTCTTAAATAAACTTCAGTTCATTCAGAACTCTGCTGTTCGTCTCCTCACCTACAACCGCTCCCCTGGCCACAACACCCCAACGCATTCATTATAAAATCCACCTCACAAAGCCGTCCATAACCAGGCCCCTTCCTACTTTACCGAGCTGCTCCATCACCACACTCCTTCCTGGGAGCGCCGTGCCTCTCACGATAACCTCCTGGTTCCTCCTGGAAGATATTGGGGATCATATAAGAGCAAAGGTCAGTATCAGTGTCTGTATATTTATCTAAATGAGTTTTCGCCATGTATGTCACTGACACCACAGAAAAGCATACTGTGAGCCAAACAGGTTAACTGGCAGTCGTAACACTGTGGAAAATACAATCTTTTCAAGCCTTGTCTTGGAGTTTTTTATGTCAGATTCTGTTTGAATGTATTACACCTTGAACTGTCTAATGCTTGTAAAAGTCGATTTCTGCATTTATATGGCAATGCACAGCACAAACACCAGTTCTGCCCCTTTAAGGATTTGCATTTAAGTTACTGCAGTGATGGGTAGGTGAGGAGGACTGTGGATGCAGAGTGATTTCACCACACCTTCAACAAAGCTTCATTTGAAATTGTATATTATAATATAGGGCTAGCTGAGTGATGCGTGTTTTTTCTTTCTCTTTTTGAAAAAGAGAAAGCTACTACAGGAAATCTATCACCATGTGAATACCCATAAATACTCATGAAGCTTAGCGCAAGTTCAGACAGGAAGACCTATCACTCCGTATTGCACGTCATGGCAATACTCGCTCCCTGCACTAAATGACAGGGAGCGCCACTCCTCAGCTAACCTATCACTCCCCTCCATTTACAAGCCTAATTATCGCACCTGTTAATCCCTCTATATATGCTCTCCCCTTTCCTATCAGCTGTCTTCCAGGTGTCAACGCGCAACCCTCCTCCACCCCTTCGCCTCCTGCTTTCAACTCAGGGCCAAGCTTAACCTTCTCCCTTCCAACCGGACCTAACCACTTATCACCACCACCAGTGTCTAGACCCAGGGGGGTTCATCGGAAACGGTTCTTCCCTTCCCGATTGATATCCTACAAAACCTGGGCCTAATCGCCAAAACACCATTTCATTCACTTGTTATAAACTGTCATCATTATGTTTCATTTATATAATGTGACCGATAATAAATATGTATTCCATACATCACGTCTCTCCTGATTGAAATATCTTTTAGGAGCAAAATAAATCAGTAGATGTGACGACATCAAAGATTGGGTAGAAAACAACGCAGGAGGAAGGAAAGAATAAACTCCAGCGATGATTCAGAACCTGTCCAAAAGAGGAAGCACTGAAATAGGATTTAACTTGAGGTCAAAAATAGAGTTTTGCAAAACTGGGGCAACATCATCTTAAATTATGCACATGCTGGGGCAAGTTTCAAGCCAAAGTCAGTCAATAACATTTAATCTGATTTCATCTTTCTACCGCTCAAAAAAGATCTCAGGCGTTCTACATTTTGCAACGCGCTTCAAAAAATGTTGAGGTCTGATGTTTCAGTGAAAAACAAAGACCCGCAATTCTTTGTGGATGTCTGCCACTCTATCAAGCAAAGGCTGCGACTTTATGGTTCATGAGCAACACAAGACGCGCAGTAAATTGCTGTGAAGTGTGTCACTGGTGGGTTAAGAAGGATTTGCCAAGCCCTTATCTTACCTTTGAACACAACTCTGATTAAGACAGAGATTTCTGATGGCTTGGATAAACAACCTAAGGTATTGTGGAAATCGGGAGACTTGTAAACAAGCGTTTGAACAAAAAGTGCACAAACATCACAAACGTCTCGAATTCCGTGGAGAGCTTAGCAATCAACTGTGCCACTAAAATCTCATCAGTGTTTTTGATATTGAAGTTGTCCCTTTATTAGGCAGAGACGAGGGGGTAGGGAGTTTTGATCAATATTTCAAATGCTTCAATCTCTTAGCGGGGCCTGCATGAAAGAGTAACCGAGACGCTGTAACTATTTTAGGGTCATGTTTTAATGAGGTGATGGCAAGACAGTGTTGATCAGACACATTCATTGTCAGTTTTCAACTTTGAAGGAGAACATCTGCATATAGCTTTGCACTCCATAACCTGCAATTCAGTTCAGTCATTAGATAGCTTTTCTTACTGTTAATTGTCCTGTCATTATTCAGAGCTCTTTTTGCGCAAGTGGTGATCATCGTATACTCTTGTCTTTCCATTAAGGGGGAAATAGAGGTGTGCCGTTTTATATCTTAACTTAATGGTATTCTTTAAATATGATTCAATTGTGATAACAGCAATATTCTGATGTAATGACTTCATACTGAGAGATACAAGGAACAATGGAAAGAGAGGATAAGAAATAAAGCGTACAGAAAACTGAAAAAGAAACAAGTTATAAGAAAAAATAATCAATAAATAAAAACTATGGTGGTTAAATGGGATTAAAGAGAAACTTTGTTGCATTTGGCAACAGTTTAAAGGTCCACTTTGAGGTGAATTTAATTAACGCTAAATTACTTTAGTTATTCAAAAACTAAAGAGCTGAACAAGAAAAAACGATAACTCTTATTTTGCTGAAATTCTACACTGAGAAAACTGTAACATTGCTTAAATGAAGTGTATTATGTATTATGAACACATTTCCCATAACTGTATCCGGTTAGTTGAAAGCAATAATATTAAAGAGCCTGTGACACGAGTTTCCCCCATCATCCAAACCCATCAATTTGAGTAATGTCCGCTTGAAAACCGTTACTGAACTGATTTTGGATATTTGTACTTTGATAACCATTAATCTGCCCTTCAATGTTGACCATTTTCTGGATCTTCTCGGGGATTCTTCAAGTCCCGCCAAATTATGTGTGACGTCATTGCGGGCACAGCGCTCCAGCTGCACCGTTCAGGATCCCAGCATCTGCATGTAAACGCACGATGGCGCACACAGCAGCAAGCTCAGACAGCGATGACAGTTTAATGTTGAACGTGTCTGAGAGCTCATATGAGGCTGAAGGATCGCTTTATGTTGTATCTGTTAGAAGTTTAGGAATTAGGTGCGTCAATATGGGCGATCATACGGTCATGTAGCCAGTGGTGGACTGGGACTAAAAATCATTCCGGGACTCTCGACCGGCCCACTTCGGTACCGCTAGTAAATTGTCAACGGGGGGAGTGGGGGATGTCAGGGGCGGCGGGTGCTGTAGATAGTAAATGTAAATATGTAAATATTTGTGTCACTGCATCCTGGTAAAATACAAATATAATGTATAATGTCTGTGTCTTTGACATTAGCGCTGCTAGCCACCTGTGCCCTGCACTACGAAGCCAGTTCAACAGACCCTGGATATGTTTGAGTAACAAACAAATTAACAACAACAAACTAACAAACGAGATCTCGCTAAGCGGTCCTACGACGCTGGTTATAAACTCGGTAAATCAAGACAGGGTTTCTCTCACCAGCTGAGAGCGCGTTCACGTCTAAGACACGAGTGGATCTGACTTTAATTACATTTGACTCGAGTGTTTCGTCAACATAATGTGTTGCTTAAAATAATACTTCTGCATACAGTATGTGACACTGTAAGTGTTGCACGGCCAGATACGGCTGGAGAAGCTGACTCAGATAAGGAAATATATGATATATTATGATATTATATGATCGATGATCTGATTGATGATGTAATATGAATGATAAGTGCGACACGTCGGCGTCTTCTCTGCATACGGCAGTTTAAACTGTATTTCCTTTATCCTGTAATATGACTTGAGAGATTTAAACTCCGCACACTGAGTTGATCTCTTTTCTATAGACGGCGGAGGCGTAAAAAAAGTTATTTAGCCTTCCCAAACCTGAGCCTCACGCGCCGCCTATGGGGGATGTGCTAGTGACTTATCCGACCGGCCCACTTCGGTACCGGCCCATCGGGATTCGTCCCGATGGCCAGTCCGCGACTGCACCCAGCCCACGTAAACTGTCAACGGGGGGAGCCTCGCTGCGGGGAAACGGTGGACCTAGTGTCCCGATCGGAGTGGGAATAATAATAATAATAATCCGTGCATTTTATCCATTAATTTCCCCAACATTGTGGTGAAAAAACCACACGTTTTATCCATGTTGGTGTACTACAACTACAAAAACCATCGGTTTGTTTTCTCATCAGGAAATGCAGACCGGCACAAACAAACGATTTTTAATCATCATTCTCACGATCATTTAATCTATCATATGTTCGCCGAATTGACATGAAAGCACTAATAAATGTAGTTTCATCCACTTGAGTTTACAACTACAAAAATAATCGATTTGTTTTTATATCACATCCTACGGGAGGAAATTCAGTAGCTCTCACTACCGATTTGTAATCCTAATGTAATCATCATCTTCACCACGATCATTTATGTTTATGTTCGCCGAATTGACATGAAAACACTGACAAATATGAATATACTGTAGTCAACTTCATTAAAACGTTATTAACGTGCCTAAACTCAGTAATTCACCATTTCTACGCATGACAACACACTTTGTCCGTGTTTGGCTCTCTCGCCGCACAGTGAAGCGTTCCTGCATTGACGTCACTTCCGGCTTCCCCCAAAACTTAAAAATGAGTCGAAGGAATTTCCCCGCGATGTTCGAAATTATTGATATTTAACGGAACGGTATCGCTTTTTCTTTTTTAAACTGATGGTTCGAGATTACTAGTAGCCCAATATTTAATTGCACAACATTTCATTGTCACAGGCTCTTTAAATTGATTTCAATTTTATTATTTATTATTTAAATGTAATAGTATTGCTTTCAACTAACCTACAGTAATACAGTTGTGTGAAATCTGTTGACATTATACATTTAATTTAAGTCAACGGTTCAATTTGTTCAGTGTATGTTCTTCAAATTAAGATATTTTTTTTTTGTATTTTGTAATTTCGTCAAGAAAAGCAACTAACATTAATAATTGTGATTATATTTTAAGGTAATATCACCAACCCTTCAAAGGGAGCTTATAGTTCTCCATGGACTGTATATGATCTCAATATATTATATCAACAGAAACAGTCTTACTTGCTAATGAAAGGCTGTAACCCCCCCCCCCACCCTTTTTCTCTTGGATGCAGAAGTAGATGGAAATGAGCAGGGTGCTCCAGCCCACAGTCTGTCACTGATCAGTTAGTCCTCCTTCACCATGTCTGTCTGCCCTGTGTCCCAGGACAGACACCGAGGTAAGGACTTGGTCACCAGTGTGAGCGCTCTGTCTGTTCCCTTCTACACCCGTTTCACCTCTGTCTTCCAGCTTATGCGTTTGTCTTTTTATGCAAAGCTCATCCCTCCCTCTCTGCCTCCCTCCACCACTGTCCCAACGCATTGTCTCTCACCTCGGCCCAACATTACTCCTCCCCACTTCTTCCCTCCTCCCGAATCAGTCTTTCTTTCCCTATTGCATCTGTTTGTTGTATTCCCAGGGGCCGTGAGGGGCCAGAAGGGTCCATGAATAAGTCATTAACTCTGGCCCCCCAGACTCTGTGATCATCGCCAACCTGTTCAAAAACATGGTTCCCCGCCACCTCTCTCGCTCCCTCTGCACCCCTCTTTCCGCATCCATAAGCAATGAAAATATAAATAAATAAAGCATTAGGGACTGTGTGTGTGTGTGTGTGTATGTGCGTGTGTGTGTGTGTGTATGTGCGTGTGTGTGTGTGTGTGTGGGAGGGTGTGTCCTGACATAGAGATGATATTGTATCAAGAAGAGCCAAATCAGTACTTCTGACATTCCCATTGGTTGGGGAAGATCTATTTACCAATTTGCTGCAAATTAATTAATGACTATCACAATGTCTTCCAACGGACTGAGAAGAGCTCAAATTCAGTTCTGATTTTTTTTAGAAAAACAATAAGTCGTTAAGAAAGAAATGGGAGGAATCTTCATTGTTCTCAGTTCAGTCAGTTTGATGTAATTTCTACATTCTTACTGGCTAGTTTGCAGTAATTAATAATCCAGGTTGCACCATCTAAATTTAGGAAATATTTTAGCAGGAAAAAACTTTAATATTGGGTTAGGATGTGCTGCCATATGTAAACAGGAAGTCACTGTAGCATCACAAACTGCAGCATAAAGTCCAGTGATATAGTATTTTGTGAATGGGTTCACTGTACTCTATTCATGCGTTTATTTATACATGCATTGACAGAAATATATATAAGTGTTCATGCAGTTCGATAAGAAAGCGAATCATCTAATTATTCTTACCAGGATAACATTATTTTGTTATTTATCACAACATATTTATTGAGCCTGTGACTTTCTCCTCATTTGGTATATTTGATGAACTGTGAAGCTTGACAAAATTGCATCTTTAGACAACATTTAAGACCACAGACTGAATAGGATGTCAAGCTCACCTTAAAAAACCCATAGTGTTTATTAGGCAGCAGTAGGCTAGAGAGTTTCTTGAAGTTATTGCTGTCTGATCATTTGAATTAAAAAAAACTAATTTGTCGAAGTGCAGTCTTTAGGTCAGTCGGATCAAAATGGTTGTGGTATGATAAGAATTCCAGATTTATTTTGATCAATAAAAGCATGGTTAATGAGTCTTCGGGTAATTAATGAATCTTGACCTTTGAATTTCAATGTGTTGAATTGCAAACAGAGGCAGAGAGAAACTAGACACCGTAAGGGAAATGTTCAATATTTGCTATCGGCACAGACTATTGGCTGCAACAAGAGTGATTATTAATAAGTCATGTTTACCTACCAAAATAAAAATAAATATGTATTAATATATTTTTGGAATAAATTATATTGTTATAACTAATAGCTTTCTTTACGGTGATTTTTCTTTTCCTACTGATATGTATTAAGAAGTAAGTCTCAGTAAAATCCTGGGAAGGCTGATGAATGAAGAAGGTGAAATAAAAGGTCAACACGTACTTGACAATTATGCACTGTAAATATGATTTATGGATTTTTACCAATCTAAAATGGAAACCTTTTTCTTTCCTTTTGTTGAAGGGTCAGTCAGAAACATTTGGGCGTATCTGAATTAAAGACACCTCATGTTTGTGGGAGCAGGATAACGTACCTGGCTCCATCAGGTGACGAACAACCTCACACTGCCAGAGGCTGCTGCTGACTGCTCACATAAGTTTCACTATCTGCTGCCTTTGTGTGTTCATCCATGCATACAATTGTGCATATCATAAAAGCTCCCTTTATTATGCATGTTAGCAACTTTATCAAAGTATTCTCATAATCAAAGTAAATTGATGAGATTATTGTATGCATATAACATGGATTTATTTTAGTAATCAACATCAGGTGGCCCAGATATAAGCTTTCTCACCTCACAGCAAAACAGATCCCGGCTTTAATTACATGGCAAAGTGATTTCTGTGTGCAAAAACTTCTCCTGAAATGCCGTGTTTGCATTAAGAGCAGTATATGGTAAAGACTCCATCACGGCTCTGTAAGCAAGTTGGAAAAACCAGCTCCCACATCCCATATGTTTTTCATGAAGGGCATGCCTGGTCAAGTCATCTACTGGGGATAGTGAAAGATCTGTTTATAATTGTTTTAATTGCTGCTTAATCCTGGCAGGAGGTCAAAATAAAGTGTTTTCTAATATGTCTATGTGAATATGTTTCTCCTTATAGAAAAGACCAGGACACAATATTGCCTAAACTGATAATGGCCTGACATTTTTCAATCTTGCTTGGTCCTTTCACTACACCCTAAAATGTGTTAATACAGGCAATTCAACGTGACAACAACATGCACTTCTCGGATAAATAAAAACATCCTAAAAGTACAAAAAAACAGTTTCTAATTGTTTCCAGTCGCCTCTAGCTTATTGTATGACACAAAGCCTCTTAACTTTCCTTGTTTTAACTCTCCTTTCCATTTTGATCCTCAAAAGACCTCACTGTGCCTCATTCAATATGTCATGACTCTTTTTTTCTTATTCTGTTCTCTTAACTCATGTCTATCTGTTAAACAATTGAACTCTAGTATTATATAACACTGACAAGCAAGGGTGAGCTGAAGAACAGCACACACTCAACGGAGAGTGAATAATGACATCACTTATTCACTTTCAATGACCTCTCTGACACACACACACACACACACACACACACACACACACACACACACACACACACACACACACACACACACACACACACACACACACACACACATTAAAGCAAACCGATATTGTTCTAAACTGTATTAAAGTAAACAGGTATTATCTTGAACTGTATTGAAGTGAACATGTATTATTTGGGACTGTTTTGAAGTAATCCTATATATATAAACCTTCTTACCTACACTCCATAAGGCAGATATCACCAACACACACACATACACCTCATGTCTCCATGCAGCACACACACATAAACTCCTTGACCCAGATATCAGCAACACACACACATACGCCTCCGCTTATCAGCACACACATACACTTCCCCTCACTAACACACACACATGTTCTTTTTCAAGGTTCTTTCTGGGGCCAATATAATCCCAAGCACCAATATATCTGTGTACAATGTTTGATACCAATATATCTGTGTACAATGTTTGATTGTTTAGGAAAGAATAGTTTGTGTGAAACCTTCCCTGGGAAATTAAAGGAGTTGGGTCCGGTGGAAGATAAGAAGTGGATCTCCGCCCCAAATGTGTCCATATATACTGTTGTTTCTTCATGCAAAATGCTCCCTGTTTCTGACTGGCTGGTCCCGATATCTGTATCGCACGGCAGTAGAGCGGGGAGCGCGGAGTGCTCTGTTTCAGGGCACTCTGTATTTCGTATTGTGTTTTTTACTGTATTAAAATCAGATTATTGTTATAACTTTTATGCCGGTGTTTTGAACTCCTTCTTTTATTAAATGTGACCAGGCTCATCTAAAGGACGGCGCAGAGCAGAGGTGGGCTTTAAGCCACCACTATTGTGTTTGCTCCTACAACACACACACACACACACACACACACACACACACACACACACACACACACACACACACACACACACACACACACACACACACACACACACACACACACACACCACACACACACACACACACACACACACACACCACACACACACACACACACACACACACACACACACACACACACACACACACACACACACACACACACACACACACACACACACACACACACACACACACACACACACACACACACACACACAAGATAAAGCTTGTGGCCGGTTGCAGATACATTTAAAGTAGTAGTAATATATAGTTTATACTTGTTTTCAACTCTCCCATTGTGTTCATTTATTTGCCTTCAACATATCACAGCAAAGTACAAATGGCATTCACAACTCTATCAGGATATACATGCAACCAAACTCTAAACCTCTGGCAGCAGCATGTACTCTCATTCGCCCGAAACAGCCGCATGACCCATTTTATGACAAAACCCACTCTTGTACACTGAAGCATTTTATAATTTTACCAGTTTCAGAGATAGATAGTTCCAGCAATATATATATTTTAGAGATTTGTCACAAGAAATGGAATCTCAAATACACATTGTTTCTCTAACTCGCAGTAGCAGAATGTTCCTTATCTATGAGCAGCATCCTATCTGTTAGGGGAATTACAGAAACATTATGTGACGTTTTTACTTTTGAAGACTCAACTTGCCTAATTTGCAATTCTGTAGTCCCAAGTGGCAGTGAGAGATAACAGTTTTGAATTGCTTTATTACTCAGCAATGGGGTTCTCTCAAAACTAAACTCCATATTTTATTTAGTTTCTGATGAGGCTGGCTATGCAATCATTCCAATGGCAGCTATATTTAGCTGTTGGTGAGGCCAGCCCTCTATAGACAGACATAGTCGAAGTTTGCATTCATCACTTGGATCCTGGATCTGAGAACACTTCTCACCAGTGAGGATGTGTGGATCCCTATTCAAGTACAGGCAGCATACAACACATATGACATTCTGAACTAATACACTAAAAGATTTAGGCCTACAGATAAAATGCAGCCTCACTTTCAGCACTGGACAATGTGTCCCTTTTTCCATATAGCCTACAGAAACATGCATCATTAATGAACTATAGCCAGTTTTGTTCAGCAGCTCTTCCAAAATTATAACTGAGACTTAGGCACGCAGAAACGGCAGGATACTAAATTGGAAAAATAAATCTACATTGTATCCTTTTATCACGGTCAAAAAAACGAAAGAAAGAACAATAGATCTACGATTTGATACGATTATCAATAGGGATTTTGTTGTAAAAAGGTGAAATGAAATGGAGTCCAGCCCCCTCAAGACCCCCCTTCCCTAGCTAATGCTTACAGAAAGACAGTGACAGCCCCAATTCATAAAATAGATTAAATCACGGGTGTACTTTTACATGGAGCGTCTAGCCAGCTTTATTGCTCTTTGAGACAAGTTGCTGATTGAAGGGTTCATTCAGTGACACACTCTTAGAAGAGGAGTCCTAATGTATGGAGAGTGTATGAGCAGCTGTGTGCCATACAGGACAGAGGAGGAGGATAGTGAGAGGATAAAGGGAGGGGAAGCAGGTGGGGAGGACGGGGTGGAGGAGGAGACGTCTGCCAGGAGGGCAGGCTTGGCTCTCCTTTGGAGGGAACAGAAGGAAGAAAGAAAGTCTCTTAGGCATTCGTAATTTCTGTCTACCAATGTATCCGTCCCTGCCTTTTGCTTCTCCCCCGTTCATACTGCATCTGGACTCACTCACGCTTTTATCCCCCTTTTCAACACCACTGTTGGATTTCTAACATTGCCCTTTCTTTCTCCTTCCTGTCCAGGCTCTATATGTCCTCTAGTCTTTCATACTTTTTCTTTCATGCCTTTCATGGTTCTGTATCTCTCCTCTGCACCTTCTCTCCACTTTTGCCTCTTTGTGTGTGTTTTAACCATCTTCTCGCTGCATGCTCCATCTTTTCACAGAGAAAGAGCTTGGCGTGAGATCTGTGCCAGTGCAGTCTAGATTGTGCCACCCTACCGAGAGAGTGGGTGTCAAACACAGACATCGGCACAGCTTGCCAGTGAGATGGCACCGCATTGAAGCCAATGGCTGCAGAGAAACATGAATATGTCTGCTGCCACCCACTCATCCTGCACCTGATCCCTTTGGTTCACTTAAATCTGAGAGAATAACTTCATTTCAAATAAAACCTTCTGATGTTCCATCCTTATTTCTGCAACAGAAACAGTAAGAGATGTCAGACTTATCTGTTTCTCAGCGTAATACTGCCCATTGGAAGCCTTTGCACCAGCTGGGAATCCACACTCACTACAGTTACCATCCTCTTCAAAAGAGCAAGGTGCAAACTTTTTCTGAGACACCTTTGTGTCACCATTTGATTTATAAAAGAAAAGAGAATCCGATTAACTGGAATATTCTTTTATGTAATCTATACCAACCCAGATCTGATCAGTCTCCAACTGTGTGCAGAGCTGCTGTGCACAGAGACAGCTTTTATTCATAGCTCACTTTTTATATTCTATTTGGGATGCAACCAAAGACCTCGCTCAAACACAAGAAAACTTCAGGTAACTCAAAGAACCAAAATACATGCATTAGCGCCCTTATTAGCAGGCAGAATTCACAACACGTTTGAAATTGTCAAGACAGAGGGAACTTGATAAATGTTGGAGTTGCAGTTCAGGAGTTTGTGTGACAACAAATGTGAAAATGTGGACAAAACTTAGAGAAAGGGTAGAGAGTGCGTCAGAGGTGTGAATTATGAAAGAGCAGACAGCGTGAATGACAGGGGAGAGGTGAGAGATTTGAGGTGGGTGAGAAAGACTTGAGAAGAACTCGAGTCGTATGCCAAGACATTAACAAAAGCACTGACTGCAGGGAATGATGCAACAAAAACAAGAGGAACTTTGGGCAGACGGTAATGCTGATTTTTATGATGTGAAATCTATTCATTGTGACTAAAACTTTTTTAGGAATGTGATCAACACATGTAGAAAGAGATCAAGCAGCAAGTTTAAGTATTGGGAATGGTGTCATGTCTTCAGTTCTCAAAGGGTCACTTGCTAATAATATAGAGTCAATACCACTTTGAAAAGGCAAACATTGCAATGTGAATACAATTATAAATTATAAGAAAAGGAAGTGGAGGAAGTCAAATGTAGAAAAACACAGGAAGGTAATAATAAATGTGGACATTTTTAACTTACAACCGCTTGCAGAAGATTTGTGGCAAAAGCTTTGTGGCAAAAGCCTACAAAGAGAAACACGCCATCACAACAACCATCAGCACATGGACAGGGCAGCCACCGTTAGTATTGTAATTTCCACCCCAAGGTCTTCTCACCGACCCAGAATGAAACCCTCTCATCCCAACAGAAATCATGAATGCTAGTTGCACACTCAAGAGTTTCGAGGCAACAACACACACACACACACACACACACACACACACACACACACACACACACACACACACACACACACACACACACACACACACACACACACACACACACACACACACACACACACACACACACACACACACACACACACACACACACACACACACACACACACACACACACACACACACACACACCACCACTTCACCCCTCCCTGACCCCCTCGACCCCGGTGGAAGCACCCCGAGATCAGCAGCGCGACTGCGGGGTGGCGAGTGGCCCAGGCCGCTGTGACGACCCCGCTCTGACAGAGTGTCAATACAAAGCAATTTACAAGCGCATGAAAAATCGACCCTCGATAACAGGCAATTTCTCTGCTCCGCTGCCTCAAGAGGCGTGACCCGCCTCATGAAAGTGAGGGAAGAAAGGGGGGTTGAAAGTGGACAAAGAAGAGGAAAAGGAGAAGAGGGGTGATCATGGTCCAGTGGATGTGATTACAAGCTACTATGCTTTAAAGGTGTGGGGGACTGGGTGGGAGGCAAACAAAGTTAACAGTAATAGGGCAGGGAAGGGAACATGTACCAGCGATTATAATAGTGATGTTAGGAGCAGAGAAATCACTATGATGAATGTGACGGTTGGATTCTACTTGTAGGACAAAGGAGAAACAGAGACAGATATTAATCATGTAGGAGAGAGTTTAGAAGCTTAAAATAATGCAGGACTTAAGAGAAGAAGAAGACATCCGTGTATGAGTAGATATAGTTAGGACAAAGTGAAGTCAGAGAAAGAAAAAGGAGAGAAGGAAGGTGTATTGGGTAGAAAAAGGAAGGGGCAGAGATGTTGCTGTTGTTGATGAAATGTGGATTGTGTGTGTGTGTGTGTGTGTGTGTGTGTGTGTGTGTGTGTGTGTGTGTGTGTGTGTGTGTGTGTGTGTGTGTGTGTATACCATGGTGTATACTGAGGCCACAGGTGAGGACAGAGATAATGACCTCATTCCTCTTCTCTTTTGCCGAGACACTTTCTTCCACACCACTCTATTCATCAAGCCCTCTATCCGTCTCTCCATCCCTCGCTTCCTATAATTCTCCTTCCTCTCTGTCGAAGGAGCCAGAGGTCACACCTTCATCCAAACAGACAGGAACACACACAAAGGAAGAAATGTGTAGCGGTATGCGCCTCTGAAATGTGCGTGCTTGTCACAGGAGAACACACAGATGTACTGCGTGAAGGCAGATGTCATGGAGTCAAATACAAAAGTAGTTTCTATTAAAACACTTCATCAGGAGTTTGCCTGTATCGGGATCTGTGCCACTCGGTGACAGGAGAGGTCGTCTGAAATCAAGCACAGACAGGCGAAATAAAGGTTTTGGAAAAATAAGGATTACTTTTTGAAATACAATTAATGAGATTCTTCAGTAGAGGGGCTGTTGTCATATTAATTCATTTGATTTCTTTGTGATGCCCTCTTGAAAGACTTGAGATAGGTGGTGGACCTGCGTTATGGAACTCTAGATGATAATATAAGATTGATCATGTATTTTGAATACGTGACTCATGTGCTGCCATTTTTTTTCATTGACACAATTTCTTCTTATCCGATTGAGTTACCGTCCAAAAGCAGCACCGGTACTACTAGGATTTGTTGTTGTCAAAGCGGTTCAGTATTTTTAGAATACTTATAATTGTGTTTCAAAACTAAATGGATCAGGGTATATAATGGTGGTATAAAGAATGTTTTCATTTTGATGATTCACTTTCATTTGGAAATCCTTGGCTTGGTTCTATCCTAAATACTAGCTGGATAATTTATGTTTGAAGATTTTTCTCTTCAGTTTTAGCACCAGCAGCATCAGCATCATGCACCTTGTGTTTTCCTCCCCTTACTTCATATTGTTCCTTCCATCAGCACTTCTGTCAACTCTCTAAAGGGTCACGTCACAAGACCCTTCACCGCTTGCTCTGAGGAAACATTTCCTCTCTTTTTGATCTGTTTCCTGGTTTTGATCAAGGGATTATCGGGAGGCGTAGGGTTGTCTCTGTGGTTAGCAGCGGGGTCTTCTACTGATCCTGTCGAGGTGAAACTGCAGGAAACGTTTTCTTTAGTTTTCTTACCTGTAACATAGGGAAAGATAAAGTCATTTCTGGGTCTGAGGCAAACACAGTCATGGATCCTTTCTATTGCTTGTTTTCCTCCTTTTTCAATTCTTATTTATCTAAGAAAAACATACTTGTAATTTCTCCTCATTTGCAAAGCAGTGATGTCCTGACATCTGCAAAAATCTAAATAAAATACCAAAAATATTCAGTTTAACAAATGAATCTCCTCTTAAATCAGATTTTCTGAAATAATCTCTGTATGATAGGATTGAAATGTGTTGTCACATGAAAGATCTGTCATTTGTTTTCATAATTTACCTTTCTGGAACTGCCGCCCGAATTGGAGAAGCTGTATATGATGTTATATCTTGTGTTCCTAAGGTGAGAAGATAAACACGAGACAATAAGATCAAGACAAGATCAATTTTGAGGAGAACAAAATAATAAACAAAACTCAGCAATATGTTGTTTAAATGTTTACCTTAACTAATCCCTAAATATATACGTTTTAATGAAATTGATTGCTTTTCTATTGCATTTTCTTCCAATTCCACACAGCCTTAGTGGGTGGGAAACATATAAAGGGAACTTTGGGCTGTTGCTCTGTTGTTGTGTCAAGCGTATCAGCACAGTAATGGATCTCCTTTATGAATTTATAGAAGTTATTGGCTGTCAAGTGACTTACGGTTATATAATAGGAGGCACAGTTAAAATGTCCATCCACAAATGTGACCCCTTCAAGCCATGCAAATGTTCACTAATTCCATATCCAGTGTATTACTTCATGGACACGAATAAATCCTCAACTTTAAGACACAATGGTAACTTTCACATGGTTCCCTTTTTAGATACCAAAGACAAAACCATTTGGTACAAGTTAAGTGCATTTTTCAGAAAGAAACAGCATTTCCAACCATTTAGAGACACCATGCTGCTTTGAGAAACACACTGTTTTATCTGTGGTAGATCCAGCAATGGAAGAATAATTACCAACAGCTCTGCACAGTCACAATCAATTGCTGAAGCTTTGCACTCTGTCTAAGGATCTATGACCGTGAAGTATTGAAGACAGTTAGAGTTTATCCACCTGCTGCTAGTGCTGAATCTCACCTCATTATATATCACACCAGGCAGGTTCTGTGCTGTGTCCCTAAAGTGCAGGTACAGTAGGCCCGGTTACCTACACCTCTATGGCTGTTTGTTCTGTGTTTCTGTTTACTAATGAAATACATCTGGAACAAATAGTTTCTTTCTTTGTCAAACAACTGAAAAGAGACACAACTTGGGACAATTTAACAAAAACATTTAAGCTATCTATGCATTAAATAGCCAGATGCTTCATATAGAGAAAATCACCGAAGTAGAAAACAGGGATGTGTGAATACAAAAAACAGCACCACACAAACACACTTATTACGACGTAGAGATACTACATCGATTTTACAGACTATGTAAACGCTATGTTATGGTTGTTGACGTTCTCTTCTTGAGAATGAGTTCAGCAGTGTGTTGTACTCACTAGTCTGAAAATTATTCTGTGAGTCTCAAGCAGTGCAAAGTCCTCCTCAGTCTGCTCCAGGTTCAGCATCTCAGTCCCTCAGTGCTCCTCAAATCCACTGAGCTGAAGAAGACTCTGCAGTCACATCAGGGATTATGTCGAAAACAGAAAAAGGAAGTTAAAAGTTACTCACTGAATCCAAAAATCATCACTGGTGGATCCACCAGGAGGATTTACTTTACAGATCAAAAGTACATGTAAAACAGTGGTGTAAAGTAACTAAGTAGAGTTACTCAAGTACTATACTTAAGTAGCATTTTGGGATACTTGTACTTTACTTGAGTATTCCAATATTTTGTTTCTGATTCTGATATGAGCATTTTACTTACACAAACTCATCAGAAGTCAGCCCATGTGATATTAAGGTCTGAGGGAGCAGATAGGAAAGTGTACATTCGTTTCCTGCCCACCTGTCGTGTTCTGCTCCCCCGCTGAACAAAGACCCCCTGCGTGGCACACCTGCAGTATCTTCATAAAAGCTCTCGAACTAAAAGATTCAGTGTGTGGGAGTGTGACAGAGAGAGAGGAGAGAGGGAGACTTTGGCCCGGATTGTTTCCTCTGCACATCATCGCTGCTCGCTCAGATCTCAGAAAACAAAGGAGAAGAGGGAGGGAAGGCACTTGAGCTAATAATGTGCAGCCTTTTCTGTGAACAAACTGTGAATCTTTTGAAAACTGATCAAAACTAAAAGAACACTAGAGATCAAAACTCCAGTGCATGTATTAGGGTGTTATGTCTCGTCGTCAGATTTGTTAGTATTATTTATCTGTTTAGTTAATATCGTCAAGTCCGCGTCTGCTAACCCTTTTTTGTTGTCTGTCAGTTTTACTTTGTTAATCTCTTCTCTCATTTCAGGTAGTTTGACTCCTCTGTCAGTGTGTTAACTGACCTGATTACCTTATTGTTTGCACCTGTAGAGTCCCTTGGGTGTGTATTTATTCAGTTTTCTCTGTGCCAAGTGCCAGATCGTTCCGACCCTTGTGTTACTTGTCAGCCAGTTGTTTTCTGAGCTACAGTGAATCTAAGTTAGTTTTTGGTGAAGTCATTTGAGAGTTTGTATTACCTTGCTTATCATCACTTATCTTTTGTCTGGAGTCGTGCATTTGGGTCCTATCATTTTTGTGTGTGCCCAGTCGTAACATAGGGCGCATCTCACAGCGATTGTCACATCAACATTATTGTAATATGAAAAGTAGAAACGTGTCATGCAGAAACACTGAACTCAGCTTTAAAAATGGGTGTGGCTGCTCCCCTGAAATGGTAACATGAGTTATTCGGAGCGGAGTTCAATCCCTTGTTATTACATAGACTATTTTGTTCAATGATTTAAGATACTCGTGAATTTCCAATGTCATCCTGTATGACAGCTTGTTCTCTTTCCCTCTTATCAGCATCGCCCTCCAAAGCTTTTTTCACCCCACGTTCCTCATTCAATAGTAATTCTCTCTTTCTCTCCTACTCTTCTCCTCCTCCCTACATACTCATCTTTCCGCTTGTCACTTTCCCTTCATGTCAATTACTCAATTTTTCCTTCCTCTGGCACTGCTCCCCCTCTGGAACACCTTCTCCATTCGTATCCCACTATTTCGTCATCCCTCCTTCTCATCCTCCTACTTTTCTTTTAATTCCACATGCTTTTGTCTCCCCTTTCTCATCTATTTACTTCATTGACACTTCATTTCTGTCATGTGCTTTCATCCATCACGCTGCTCCATTTCGCCTTCCTATGCTTTATCAGTTTTTTTGCATTCTCTCTCTTCTCCTAACATACCAAATTATTTTCCTCTTCCTGCAGGACGTTCCTTCCTTCTACCTCCTCGGCCTTTCTTCCTCCTCCTTGTCCTTTGCTTCATCCCACACATTCTTCTATCTCTCCAACATGCAGCATCTTCTCTCCTTCTCCTTCTATATTCATCGCAGCAATGAGTGAGTGACCTGAATCTGTCTCTTTGCATTACGACCCCTCCCTTCAGCAGCTCAGGAACACCTCCGAAAACAAATAGTGCTGCTGCCACCTTGGCTTTAGTGCCCTCTTTTGTGTGTATGGCTGAATGTGTGTGTAATTGAACCTGAAGTGTTAAGGAAGACGGCTCTGTGTGCTAGTACTACAAATGCACCGGACTTGGCTGTGCCTCATTTATGTGGGAGTCAGTTTATTGGAGGCAGTGTGTGTGTGTGTGTGTGTGTGTGTGTGTGTGTGTGTGTGTGTGTGTGTGTGTGTGTGTGTGTGTGTGTGTGTGTGTGTGTGTGTGTGTGTGTGTGTGTGTGTTTTCCATACAGTATGTGTATCAGTATGCCAAGCAGAGAACCTTAAATGGGCCTTTTCCAGTAAAAGAGAAACTTCAGATTATCTCACATTGCCAGTGTCTTGAACGTATGTGCATATATTCTTGTGTTTATGTTTCTGTGATGTATTCTATATGCACAGAGTCTGGCATGTTTTCTGTAATTGCTTGTGCCTTACCATCCATCACAGGGCTGTTTTTCTCACGCTTTCTTCAGTCACAAACTTGTTCTGCCTTCTGCGGGGAGACGAAGTAAGAAACTTTTTTTCAAAATCATTCTGACAATTGTTTTTGTTTTTCTTCTTCCTTTTAAAAAAAAAGAACTGAACAAAAGCATACATAACAAACTTTCTAGAAAGGGATTGCGTGGGGGTGGGGTTTGGATGGGGAGAAGGAAACATCATATCTGCCAAGCAGGAAAACAATCAAGGCAGATAGCACTGAGTTGTCAAAGAGTGACACAACCAAAACACTGACGTCCCACCATGGGAAAACGAAAACACTCAGAGAAAAACATTCTCTCAAAAACTTTGTTTTCACAGTCAACCTTTCTCACCGTACTTCAACCACTCAACTTTCATTTTTCGCAAAATCATGTTTCCAAGGTGCAGCAACATTAACTTTTGTGGAAAATGTACTTGACACTGGCAGGCTAATGGATGCACTTACTTGAAGGTTGGTTGTGGCGTTGTTGTCGGAATGCTAAGCAAGTTTAAAAAGAAGAAAAATAACAGACTTGGATTTCAACTTGAATGACACTTTCAAATGGTGAGTGCAGAAATGTCAAAAAAATAGTTTTACATGACAGACTCAAGTTTACATTTTTGAACTCGACTGAAAAGTTTTTGCCTCTTGTGTGTTTGATGACTGATGCCTCCCTAAAGTCCTACGCCAACATCACCAGGCCTTCTAAACATGATTCAGCAACTGCATGGTGCATTTTCTGCCTATATTTGATTAAAACAATACATTTAATTTGATACTTTTGGCAATGTTACCAGAACAGTAGCCATTTTTTTGTATTTATAAAGAAAACAAAGGCCATGGTCTGTCAATTACCATTTGAATCCTAATAAGCTAAAAGTTGTTAGTTTAGGTTTTGTAAGAATTCTAGCAAAAATACCTATTACTGTACATGTAAAAAATGTCCAGGGGCAGTAAAATCCCTCTTTATATACCAGAAAGATATTCAGCCCCGGAGATATTTTGATACTTGGTGTAGACTACACACAAACCAGGACCCCATGCTCCCCGGGCGACAACACTACCACAGCACCTGAGGTAAAGTTCAGCTTCAGAGCCTTTTCCAGATCCAGACATTCTCCCTTTCTTCTCTCAAAATCCGATTTGATAAACATGAGAGGGTGCCATATTTTTCGCTGGGAGTGGACCAGAGAAATGTATAACCGCCGAGGACTCTAACTAGCCAAAAGGAAAAACTATCCCTGCCAATGATGTCCATAGAGGGATATAAACAGACTACAAATGCATAAAATGTTCTTTAAAGATATATGACTAATGACAATATTACAGGGATATAAGATTATACCTGTGGGCGTTTGATGAGTACATTTGATTCATTCTGTCACTTGCTTTGTAGTCTTGTGCTGTGCATGTTCTGTAAGTGTACACCATCAGACGGTCTTTCCATATTTCTTGTTTTAAAGTGTACGATTACTCTTTTAAACGGTGAACAGCTTGCAAGTCAGATTCCAGAGCTTGTTTACTTTAAATTGGCAAATCTACAGATTTCCTGTTCAGCCAAAACAGTAGGGGATGAGTTTAAAAGTACACTAAGTATGAGCAATGAAAAACTGTATGATGATGTTTAGAAAATGTTTTGCTGTAAAAGAGCTGAAGTAGGATGTTTTGTCTATTATACATTTTGGTATGGTGCATGTATTTTATTATAATGTAATGTATCAGATTCTGATTGATTTCCTTATCGATCGAAACACAAGTTTTCTTTGTTTTTTTACATTTAGAAACCAGGGTTGATTGACATAAGTCTTGTCAGTGACGATATATGGTAATGTTTGAAGAGGTAGACAACCTCACAGGGTGTGTGTGTGTGTGTGTGTGTGTGTGTGTGTGTGTGTGTGTGTGTGTGTGTGTGTGTGTGTGTGTGTGTGTGTGTGTGTGTGTGTGTGTGTGTGTGTGTGTGTGTGTGTGTATACCATGGTGTATACTGAGGCCACAGGTGAGGACAGAGATAATGATTATACCTGCCACAGCACACACTGACACTGTTTTAATTGGCTTGCTGTGTGTGTGTGTGTGTGTGTGTGTGTGTGTGTGTGTGTGTGTGTGTGTGTGTGTGTGTGTGTGTGTGTGTGTGTGTGTGTGTGTGTGTGTGTGTGTGTGTGTGTGTGTGTGTGTGTGTGTGTGTGTGTGTGTGTGTGTGTGTGTGTGTGTGTGTGTGTGTGTGTGTGTGTGTGTGAACAGAAGCAGTGACCCTGGACAGGATTGTAGAGTTGGTGCAGTCTAATGGGCCGTGGCTGAGGCAGTGGCCCGGTCAGTGAGTGCTTTGCTTTAGGTAGCGTCAAGGAGGCCTCAGCCACTCAAGACATGCTGTGAATTCACACTGTCACAACTCAACATGCCACATCAGGCACACCGCAGGAAAAGTTGTGCTACTTTCCCCAGCATTGCCGTTGAAAGATAGTGTGAGCTCTATGTTAAACGGCAGTGGATGCATTCAATGATGAATGTCAGACTTTGAATATTAGTGATATAAAAATTGGACATCAAAACGTACCTGTCTATTTAGTCTGAGTAACAAAGGGCAGACTGCAGCATGTCCGATCCCTAATTTAAGACCACACAGATCCACTTCAAACTCATTTAAGATGTCAGACCAAATTCATTTGAGCCGTCAAGTCTCATCAGTAGCAGACCATTTTGACACACAGGAATAACACAGCATAGCTGGACTCAACAGAAGTTGGTAAAACTGCAGAAAAATGATCATCACCTCAACACAAACACTAAAAACATTTGTATGTAAGTATATATATATGTATAGTGAACAGAGAAAAAAGTATTTCTCTGCTATGGAGTGTTATGTGTTTGAGTGTAAAACAAAAGGCTTGTATTACAGAGAGAATGGCAGCATGAATGGGATGCTTTTTACACGATGACTTAATTATCTGCACTTTTCTAGTCACATTCACTCCACCACTATGAGCTCACCACAGAATACGTTTTAGAGGAACAAAGTGCTCATTTCACAGGATCTTTGAGGAATGACAGAATATAAACCTTTCTTACAGCAGACATGTTGATCCGTCCATAGGTGCAGCTAAGAACATTAAAGATGGCTGCCTCTCATTCAGGGTGTTCTACTTACAGCGCAGTAAGCAGTGCATGCTCTCACTGGCGCGGCATGCTAACACATTTAAATCTCCAGCGCCTTTGTTAATGTTATTAGCTACACCTGTGCTTCCCTGCTGTGACACGTCAGACATCTGCACTTAGATGGGGGTAAAGCTAAGGAGCGTAACAAAAGCCTGAGCAGCACAGATATGCAGGATATATATAATAAACTGTGACATTCAGGGCATGATATCAAGCAAGAAATCCCTAATCCTGATGATGAAAATAGCTCATTGTGGCATCATGTTGCAGGTCGCTCCTCATCTCTGTACCGTGACAGTCCAGTCATCGATCTGGCTGAGGACGCTGGCTTCGATTAGAGCTCAGGTGGAGGAAGCGATGGTTGGGGCAGCAGAGATTGAGGAAAAGTCTGATATGATGACTGCTTCATCTTGACAACACCTCCCTTGAGTCCAGCTCCTTTCACCTCCTTCCACTGCTCCTTCCTATTTCCCCCCTTCCACTCCTGGCCCCACAGCACTCAGTGGAGCGATAGACAGAAACGGAGCCCAGCACCTCCACCTGGTTATTATCAGCCACGCACCTGCTGCCTCTTCCTCGCGCCGGCTCTCCTCCTGCTCCAACTCTTTCCTGTTTTAGGCTCCTCATCCTCACTCAACCCTGACTAATGGGGATATTTCATTTTTTATTTTTTATTACTGAAGCTACAGTATAATTCAAAGCTCAGTCTGGTTCTTCAGAATGTGATGGAGATTGTCTGTGTTTTCTTCGTCTCTTGCGTGGTTTGTTTCTACATGATGACTCTGACATGACATATTGTCTATAAACCTCCTCCGCTGGAAGACAAAATGCTTCGCCTATGCGTAAGTCGTTACCTTCGCTTTCAACTCTCTCCCAACAATCCCGTGATGACTCCAGTGTGACAGGTTACCATGACTACCTGACATTGAAGGCACCTCTCTATCCATCTGTGCTGCAGCAATTGCTTCCACCCACCCTGCACTAACGCTCTTCCTCTAGCTCCTTTCTATCACTTCTTCCCGCTGCAATACCAATGCTATTCATTCAGAGAAGAGAGGAGAAGGTCAAGGCAGGCAGCTCTTTGAAAGCTTCAGCTCCAGAAGAACTGAACTCAGCTGACAAAGGCGGGAGAGAGTGAGCAACAAGCAACAGGGGCTATACAAAATTCATAACAAATGGAAAGGCAGTGGAAGTCCAACAATATGTGAACTGTGCACTGTGAACTTCTCTCTTTGTTGCTTGGCTTTGCTTCTCTGTGTTGCAGTCGATTATTACGTATCAAAGTTCTCTACTGGATTCAAGGCCTTCCGACCTACATTGCATATTCTTTATTGTAACAACTACTGCTAGAAATTCAAAAATAACTCAGACGTACTGCAGTGAAAGTGGATTTGAGAGTGCAACAAAGGATCGGGCATGATGAGATGAAGAGTATTTATATCAAAGTTTACACTATTGTAATTCCTACACTTCTTTGCAGCATTTTTATTTTGTCAACCGGGTACATTATGTGTGTCAGTGAGCTAAACATGTGCAATCATTCCAAATAATTGTGCTGAAGATGAATAACACAGAGAGTAAAGTCATTTTATGTACTCTCTGCACAAGCTGATATATGAGCTACCAGGGAATACACACTGTGCCAGTCCCCGCTACAGTACATAAAAGCACATCTGAACATTCAGCATGGCTGCTTGGTACACGAGCTGATCTTTTTTATATCATGCAGTAATTCAAGCAACAATTTGCAGAGTAGCTTACTGGAAAAGAACCTCAGTTTAGACAGACTGTCCCATTGACCAAGGTATCGGTAGTTTATAATTAAAATGCAGGAATATGCAGAACACTTTTTGACAAGTTCTTAAAAATTACAATTGTACTGTAAGTGCTGATTCCAGATAATGATTTTAAAGCAAGTCATTTGAAAGAAAACAAAAAATATGATTGTCTGGAAACTGTTAAATTGAAAGCTAAATCCAGAATGAGTAAGAAAGTAAGAAATTCAACATGCATTTACGACGTGATATAGATTAGCTACAAAGAGTAACAGGTTCTCCCTCGGCCAATGAACCCTTTCACCAATTTTACTTAAAACAGAAGTACATTTTACGAAATACTGCTAACAGACAGACAAACAAACCAACACACTAACTTCCATTGAAAAATAATGAAATAGAGTAAAAATCTACCAACCAACATATTACTAATAAACATGTATTGTGCTTGTTCTGCAATAACAAAACTGTAACAATTGGCAACTTGTGGTTTTACAGGGAGCCACTGCTTGCTAAGCAGCTTAATACTGAGCTCAGCAAATTGCCTCCTGGTTATAGCTAAATAATTAAATAGGCAGACTTAAGAATTGTATTTTATTTTCCATCTAACTCAAGGCAAAGAAGGGAATAAGTGTGTTCACCTAACATGTTGAACTTTCTTATAATGCATCAATATCTTAATGGCACACCAACACTAATCAATTACATGGGTCGGAGGTTTATAAAGAAGTATTTACTGTGGCTTCTGCTGTTATGCAACCTAAAGGTCAGTTAGAAATATCCTTTGCTGTGGGTAATAAAGCATGGAGTGATGCCATGAGATGAGTTTCAGCAGCGGGACTCACACAACCACCCTGAGCAGCAGCAACGTGCATTAATTAACCCTTTCTCTTATCAACCCTCAACAACCTGGTGGAGAACTGTACCAGCAGTTAAACCTCAATCTCAAGGTTGCATACACCCGTGCTGTATATGTCAACTGCATACACCCACGCTCAAACACACGCACACACACACATCCCCACACCTCCATCATGGCCTTATCCCCACGGTAAATTAATTGAGCTAATTAAGGGTCCTCGTGTCTGTTCCATTGCCAGGCAATGTCCGTGCCTTATCTCAATCCCACAATGCACTTGATCACAAGCTGCTGTGTTTGAGACGTTCCCATGAAGGGATTAATTAATTAATGAGCGCCGGGTCGTTAAGACACACCACATCCCTCTGACATCAAAGTGACGCTGGTGAATGCACGGGAGGATAGCGGTTGTGTTTGGAAGCGAAGTGAAAAGGAGCATGTTCAGGAAACTCTGTTGATCACACATGAAAGGCCGACAGACAAGCTGAATGTGAGGGTCAAAGGGCAAAGCTTAGGATAAATCTTTGAAGGATTTAAGAAGCGCCTGGTATCTTCTGATACGTCAAAATTAGCATTTATTATTTATCTTAAAATTAATTATGAGTAAATGTTTCAAGCTGATTCACACACGCGCCTCTGAATAAGAAACGAAATGTAAACATACTATTTTCCTTTCATTTCATTTAATCGGTTCGGTTTTGTTATCTTTAAAGACCATGCAATGCAATTTTATCCTTCTTGACGGCAACGCAACTAATTACCAAGCAGAGGAATAACGGAGGGAATTATTCTACTTATTGTCTCAGGAACTGCTCTTTCAAGAGCCATTCAAATAATTGGGAGAAAAATAAGCAACTGGAAAATGTCTACATATCTATGTGACTTCTTTGTTGTGCCCCCTCAAAGCTTAATGCCACAATAGACCTAAAGAGATTCATTCTTCTCTCCAAGGAAAAGTATTGGCTTTCAAGTTCTGTTCACTGAAGCTACAAGACACAATAAAAAAATGCAGCCAAAGACACACATTTGAAGATCAAAGAGTGGCTCTGTTGTGTGCGTGTGGTTGTGTTTGCATGTGTGTGAGAAAGAAAGAGAGAGAAAGAGCCACTGTGGACGGCAGCCATAACCATCAGCTGGTTGAGCCGTGATTAAATTGACTGACGGTGTTTTGTGTGGGGTGAACTTGACCTTTCTGACCTCCTGACTGCACACGAGCCATCCATGTGTGCACACACAGAGCTGATAATCAAATTCATGCATGTAAAATAACTTCTGCACTCACACGAGCACAAAGATGCTAGCACACACATGCTCAGTTGATCTCTCCATCCTTGAGTGGAGGTGTGAGGGGTGGATGGGCTAATCGGACAGACTCCTCTGGATCCTGTGGGATGTGACCCATCACCTGGCAGGGAAGACAGGCGAATCAAACAGACCAACTCTCCCCATTCACAACAGGGGGTCTCTTCGGGGAGCTAAGCATGTTTGTGTGCAGGCATCTGGGGAGGAAGGGAACGGTGACACTTGGAAGTTGAGTTCAGCCCATCATCGATTAGAATCATTCTGGCTCGAGGGGAAAATGGAGGAAATATATCAAATAAGAAACGGCTTCAAAAACCATCAGTCATGAGTGGCTTGCCTGCAGAATAGGTCCGGAAGATATTACAGATAACCTCTTTGAAAGCTCGGCAACACTCCGTATAGATTGTCAACCCATGTGTGTTAATCAGACATCAGGAAGCTTCTGGTCAGTGGAGCAGGGAATGGATTTTGTTCTGTTCCTGACAGGGAGACGCCGTCCATAATGGTTTCTACCTGTGGAGAAATTACCAAGCCAGTCAGAACAGAGGAACATCAATCGGCGAACTTCCACTCCACCTCAGACGCAGAGACGCGGTGAAAGCTGCACTTAAAATGCACTCACTGGTTTGGATGAATTGCCTTGATTTTTTAAAGGACATTCTAAATGTTTAATTGAACTGTGAAAAGTGTGTTAAGGATTAATGCATAAATTAGGCAATATGGAGCCCAGGCAGGGAACTTTGCTGTCATTAGTACACTGTGGCTTCCTGCAACCTGAGACATTAATAAAGACGGGTTAATGTGATTGTGAGCCTACCTAAATATGTGCTGTCTTGGGTTAACAGATTTATGAAACATGTGTGAGACACTAATGGATTTAGTGTCTCACATGGACAAGTATTTTTGTTTTAACAGACTACTACTTACAAGTTAAATTAAACATTACAATGACCTTAGATAATCTGCAAAATAACCAAATTGTTGTTTATTAATCTTTCTACAAGTTACCCTGATAACAAGTACTAATCAGGCAAGAAACTAATTCATTAAAACTAGCTACGGCTTAAGAAAAACCCAAAACAGTAAAGAGTCAAGTGTGTTTTGCATCAATTTTCTTCCTCAGCTATTTGGGAGAGAAAACTAAAACTTTTAGCAGGTTCTGATTTTTTTTCACAGCTACTTGACAATAATTATGTGTCACAGCCACGGGTATGTTGAATATGTTAATGGTTGCTGTAATAATTCCTTTTCCACATGTAGTGGTCCCTTTGTACCGTGACTGCTCTGCAAGAAACTAACTTTCAGCTGAAAATGAAATGTTAGCAGTCTGAGCTTCTTAGGTGCAAATTATATATAAGTCTCTGTGTCGGCCATGAGGATCACCAGAGGGTCAGTTTGAAGTGGATTTTAATGGCCTATATCTGGGGTGTGGTTGTGTTTTGAAGGTATCATGTTACTTTGTCTAAACACCTTCTCAATGAGCATATGGAATGTGAACAATGGTAATGTAAGACCAAGTAATCCTAACCTTACCTTTATTAAAATGTTGGCCACTTGAGTTCACAAAACAGTTAACATGTGCAATGTGATTGCAAACAGTTGCTCATTTAATAACTTGCATTTATTTGGAGTCATGTATCTATTCGCCAGACAGAGAACTATGGCTCTCCTTTTAGCTCTGTTTTGGTCTCCACCTAACTCAGACAAGATGTCTTATATCAGCTAAAAACGCAACTATGTTCAAGGGTTACTTGTTTGGTGCTCTTTAAGTAGTGAACAGTGAGTTTATAAATGTACGTTTCTTTTAAAGAAGTTACCTGCTGCACCCTGATCAACAGAGTAACAGTAGGCCTACAGTTGGGTGCCTTAAAACCCAAATCACCAAAAGGCACCTTTCATATTATACACATTTGATCAATCAATAATATAAATAATATTGATTACAGCAGCTCTTCCTTTGTCTGTCTGGTCATATATTGTGTGCTTCTAGATTATTAGGCAGAAGTTACCCAAAACATATTTACTAAATAATCCCTACTGTGCAGACATGTTGTTGCCTAAAGGGGGTTTATAAAGAGTGGCTGTGAATGTCTACGATGGTGGGCTGAGGGTTGGCAGCACCTGTACTAACACCCACTCCTCTCCTTCAGACTCACACAGCTTTTTCTGTGTACTATAAGTTAAAAACGGTGACAGTAATCCCTCTCGTAGCATCCCCCAACCAGTCACGGCTGTCACCTTCTCCTCGCCAGGAAGAACTGAACTGCTCACCGGATTTAGGGGCCTATAGATTCCACTGCTACTTATAGTGCGCCAGTTCTGCCATGCTCTCAATGCAACCCACATTGACAGATACTAAAAGACTCATCTAAAATAGAATTCCAATTTCACTGGGTTCAGAGTGTGATAAAACATAGAGCCCTCTTCAATTGTAACTAAATGAGATTAAAGAGGAAATGGGAGGGGGCAAATACAGATCATGGCTTTAACTATGGCACCAGAATTCTGAATGCATGGAGAGGTGGATGAGAGAGGAGGGGGTGGGGGAGGAAAAAAAGGGCAACTTGTGCTTTGCAAGGAATTTATCATAATGTTCGCACTGCAAGATCATTTGCCTCTTGACAGGATCATTACGAGATTCAGTGCTCCCACGACCATTACGCAATTTCAGCGTTCCTCCTTGGATGGAATTTTAATTGAATTAGCCCGGCTGGTTACACATGGTGCGAACGATAACATTTTCTGTCTATCTGGGCTCATTGAATCTGCTGAGGGTGTGGGTGGGGGGGGGGGGGGGGGGGGGGGGGGGAGGGGAGAGGGGAGTGCTGATGTTTTAAGGCAGGCCTTGAAAATAGGTGGTTCTGGTTCACTCCAATGTGCTTTCGTCTGGGTTTCTTTCTCTCTCTCTTTCTGTTGGTCCTTGCTTTCTTGTTCAGCAACAATACCTGCCATGAAAATCACTGGCCTAGCCCATCTGAGCCAGCTGACGCTCTACTATATTATACACTCAGAGCCATTCTTCCATCTAAGTGCCCATGTAAGCTGAGGGCAGTGCGAGCATGATGTATGGTTAGGGGGTAAATGTGTTAAAATTAACACCTCCAGAGAACAAACCTCCACCAGCCACTCATTCCCATAAGAATGATTAATGATGCTGGTCATGTTATGAAAGGCGGGGAGACCGAGGAGGGAAGCTATCATGCTGCAGGCTGACAGGAAGGTTTCTCTTGACTGTGCACATTTTTGAATCGTATTCTTTCATACTAAATGACACAGCCCATTAAGAGGCTAATGCAGGCTGAGCATCGATAGCAACATTTCAGTACTAGTACAGATACGATGAGAGTTTCTCTGGGTTAGAAGCTTTTCAAAATGTTTTAAGTGTGATTCACAGGAAGCCATTTGAGAACTTTGCGTAAATAAATTGCAACTTTCTTTATTCTTGGTAATTGAATAAATCCCTGTTACCTGTTGTTATGGGAACATTTTGCTCTGTGACAAACATATATTCATGTTCGATAACCTTTTTAAATTATTCTTTTTTTTAATGAGGGGTGAGTAAACAGGGTATTTAGAAAGAAGATTAAAGAGCTTTTGGGACTAGTGTAGTGTCCGAGGTGTAAGGCCTTTAAAGATGCCTACTATAGCACCTGTATGTTCCTGGCTTCAAGATGTTGGACATGAGTCTGAGGGCTCAAGAGGTTTCTGAGTAGCCTTTACATCAACAAGCTTTAATAACAACATCTTTTTTTAAGACATGTGGATTAATACTTGCTGGGCCACGTTTCTGGTGTGACCTGGTCTTTGTGTTGTTAGTCAATTATAATCTAAAGAAGGTATACATTAAAAACACACACACCACCTCTTACAGTACATAGCTACACTTTCCTTGAACAGGTGATTGGACAATCTATGAAATGAGGGGAAAGGTAATTGCAGGTAGACAACATTAACACATAATGGATTCACAGCAGTCTGGAACATAGCAAGAAGTCGTGTGGTGTGGCGTCATGAACCCCTGCTGCAGTAAAACATATCAATGCTATCATTGGGACCTATATATAACAAATGTACACTTACCACTTTCTCCATCCATCTATAAACACTGCATATGACATTAAATAGAAATCCCAAGCCACATTTTATTTAGCAAAAAATGTTTAATCTCTCCTTGATGCGTGTTTATTTACAAGTAGTAAATCTGCAAAATAGGAAATAACAGAATATTTACACAATGAATGTTAACCTGCAAACTTGTGACAGTCGCTTCAAGTCAGAAACTCTAACAATGTATCAGAGTTATTGTAGTATTAAAATTCCTTTGCCTGAAATTCATTTGCCTTGTGTTTCCTTGAATTTGATGTAACTTTCATTAATAAAAAAAAAAGAAAAACCACTGAATTCTCCAGTATCGGAAGAAAGCCTGAAAATAAAACTGAAAACAGAATGGTGCCAGGACTTGCATTTGATTCAACTATGTTTTTTTTTTGTGGGAAGGCAAAAGTATGACCAAGCATGTCTTTAGAGCTGAGAATTAAACATGAGATACATGAGTATGTGCTGGCTCATACTGAAGCCATTTGTTCATTTTGACAGAAAAACAGCATAATACCCAGTAACTCTGTCAAACTGCAGTCGTCATGTTGTACACGTTTTAAGTCACCTGATGCCTCCTCCTGACACTCTAAAACTGACATGCTGTATACCACCTCCACCACAACACTAAATACGAGCCAATTATCACACCAAACTGTGCAAAACGAAGGATAAAGAATGGTGACTGGTAAGTTTCTCTCACACTTTGTTTAAAAAGGCAAGTAGCCATGCAAACGATAAGCCAACTCCCGCAGCACTCATTTAATCAACCAAATTGCAACCAAAATACGACACAAATGAACCATGAACCTGAGAATGATTTGAGAATGTTCAAGTGTCCTGAAAATAAAGCCTGATGGATCATCAACCAGACACAGACTGTACTCTGTGTTGTTTTGCAGGTAGCAGGTGGATGTATCCCTACTGTACATAGTGCTCATACTGGTAAACCACTGCTCTTGTGATGCAATCTACTGTAAGAGCATCACATGTACGACTGCAGCAAAACCTCAGCTGTATACTGAACAAGAACAAAACATGTTTTTTAAATGTTTGTTTGAGGTTTTGCAGTACTCTCTTCAATATTCATGATTTTAACAGATATTATGTAATGAGTCTAGCCACCATTATCAACTGAACAACTAAAATGGGCAGAGTGGTCCCTCAAGATATATTTGGTAGGTATAGAGTGAACTATTGAGTCCCTACAGGTATCCAGTTGAATTAGGCTCATATGTAGCTGCAGCAGTAGAAAGCAATGTCACATCTAAGACATGTAAACAAAATGGTGCTGTTGACATTAATCTGGGAGCTGTGCTCACTTTTCGTGGATATGAGATTTTTTTCAAAGACCTGGCGTAAAAATAGAAAGGGACAGCATTTATGATCAGCACAAAATGACAGCCCTAATGTTTGATAGAAAAACAAGGTACAAGAGTTAAAGCAGCAAGTCACATTTCTATCACAAAGACACAGATGCTCATCTGATGCAACAATTTCATTTTGATCCTTAAGATCCGGGAAATAAACCTCGAGTTCGGTCAAGTACTTCAATGTCAGGCAAACAAAGCAAACATGTTGTCTTCTGTGACACCGTAAAATGTTCAATTTACATGTTCAAAATAAAAAGACGAAAAAAACAACCTGATTACGAAAAAATGGCAAACAGCTTCTGTTCATTATGAAAAAGAATACAATTTACAAATTAAAACAACAAAAACATTTTACAGACCAGTTTGGTTTTTCGGCAAGCAGACAAAAAAATGAATAGTATTTCTCACCACCAAGTCAATAACCCTGACTTCAAAACAAGAGAAACAGAGAAATGTTCTTAAGAGAGCAGTAATAAAAAAAAAAGGGGCTTAAGCCACACATGGCAAAAGGCTAGTTCTGAGACAAGAGCTGCAGGCTAAGGGGAGGATTACTCAGCTTTGTGGAGCTAATGAACAGAGAATTCTCATTCTCACCTCCGTATCTTCCTATACCCCCCACTATGAAAAAAAATGCTAGAACCCCCGTCTCAAATTGATAGGTTAGAGGTGGAGAGAAACACTCAGTATATATTTTCCATGTCCCTCTTTATGGGTATTAACATTGAAAAAAAAGCGGCTGAAAACAGCTCTCCACACTTTGTTTCACCACTGAGGGTCTGAGCTCTACCTGACCTCATTGTTGCTTCTGTAAAGACGTAAACAGCGTCTGAGAGCTTTGCCCTTACAGGACTATTGGATAATGCATGACCCTTCATGGGTGGGTTACACAAACTGGGGTCCTGTTGAATCCTCATGGTTAGATATGGTGGCTATGTGGTATTGGGGAAAATGGAAATATATCAGGTAGTGCAATGTAGCTACTTCATTATTCAGTTACTAAAACACGATCCACTCTACTGTCACTTCTTCCCCCTTAGAGAACCAGCTGTGGCGCTGGATACTAACGTGGCCATGATAAAGCAACAATCCTGTGAGTATATTTTTGTTTTTCTGAAACCAAACGATTGCACTGATAGAATTAAAAACAACAGCATCTTCATGTTATCGCCGCCGTGAACTGTCCTAACTCGAGAAGACTGACATCTCTGTGTCCTTTCACGTCATTTTCAACAAGGATCTTTTGAAGGGTCATTACTCAAACAATTCATTTCAGTCACTAGGCATGTTCATATTTAAAATCATACGGTAGCATATTCCATCCAACAAAATGTCTTTGCACTAAACAACATTCAAAGAAAACATGGCACAGTACGACTTTTTTGTTTCTTTTTCGCAGTTTTTTTTGTCTATGTTGTTTTTTCTTTTGTACTTGAAATATCAAATCATGTTCTATTGTTCTTATTTTTATTCTGTTAGTTGGTTTAAAATGAGAAAAAAAACAACAAAAATGTTTTTCTCCCTATTCTTTCTTTAAAAAGGTAGCTGTATTTATATATAATATCTATATCGTCTTCCTTTGTAACGTTTCTGTAAATTGTGCAAATTCAGCAGTAATACAAGTGGCGAGAGATCAGAGAGTGGGCAGTTGATTACATCTATACAAAAACGAAAAAGAGAAAAATCTAACATCCTTTAAAACTGTGACACGTTGGATTCACATGACCTAGAGAGCCTTTCTCCATTGGCTCATCACAGATTGGTCCATCCTGCGAGTGGTGCCATAAATGGAGTTCCTTTCCGGGCTTTCATTGTTTCTTTCCTGACCATCGCTTCATCACGACAAAACTCCAGAAATCAAAATCAAGCAAACGACAAACACCAATATCCACAATAATCAAATGCTGTCAGTTGACATGTTTCTCCATGTATGCGTGTGTGAAAACGTCTGGTGTCCCAGTCTCTCACACAGACACGAGCCCACACGCTGTATGGGGCTGCAGACAAACACACACATACACATGTAAGCGTACACAGGTCCGCCCATCTCTGCCGAACCCCCCCATTTTGCAGTATTCTGCGTCAGTCCTTTTGCAGTTCGTCTGTCGTATTGTTGGGGGTTGGAGTTTTGTTTGTTGTCTGGTTGAGAGGAGCGAGGGAGAGACACAGATGGAGAGGAGGAGTGAAGAGAAGGAGGAGATGGAGGTGTAGGATGGTCCCTCAGCTGCTCAGGGCCATTGTGTCGATGACCTGCTCCAGCTTGCTCCTCAGTCTCTGTCGCCTCGCCTGCTCGTCCTGCTCCAGAGCCGACAAGATCTGAGGACAGAGGGAGGAGGAGGTCAGTCAATGTCACAGTGAGCCGCTTTTGCTTTCAAAATGTGGAGTGGGTACCCCAAACAAGACTGAGAGAAGACAGCAACATAACACCTTGCAATGTCAAATGGGTATATACTGTAAATATAAAAGCTTGTATTCAAATAAAGTCAAGCATGGACAATAAGCGGCTGAAAGAAATAAGGGGGAGGAACTACCTGTATCCTACAAAAACAGGCTCTTAGGTGGTCAATTCAGTGTAATCTACCTTTCCTCAACACTTATTCCATCTGTCCAGCAAAAATAACTACTCGGGTGCTTTTTAAAAACACACGCTTTTTGATACTTTTCAAAAAAATGCTGGCTGTAGATTTTTGGCTAGGCTAGTTATAAGGCATTTAATAGGAAACATGTAAAACAGTCCTTTGTTGAGGAATAGAAACTGAAACATCCCAGGGGTAAATTCTTCTTTGTTTCTAGAAAGAATAATGAATACATGACAACAATCACAATAATCTTAGCTTTTTCAGGAGTAACCTCCAGGTTAGCTGAAAACACTCAAGGCACTAACAAACCCTCACATGATGAAAACTAAGTCTCACTATACTGAAACTCTGAGCTCACCTCATCCTTGTACTTGACAATGTAGGAGTAGATCTCGTTGAGGGCCGACATGCTGTTGAACTGGTTGGCGTGCAGGCGCGACTGCTCCGCCAGGTACGCACTCATGTCCTGGTCACTGATGACCGGCATCCTGGAGATGTCAGAGTAGTACCTGGAGAAAAAAAAACACAGCTTAGAATTGACAGATCTGATTTAAAGCAGAATTTAGGACACACATCGAACAATTGCTGCCTTACCTCTCTACCCAGTTCTTATAGTTGGGGATGTCTTTAGCGTAGAGCAGCTTGTTAGAAGGCGAGTCCTTCCCTAGTTTATGCTCCGATGTTGAACAGGAGTCCATGAAGGTCTGAGCCACCACAGACAGGCAGGCGTCTGTGATGCTGTTCTTATGGATGTCAAAGACAAACTGGGGGTTTTTGATCACGTTCACCCAGAACCGCAGTGGAAGACTGGAAGAATTAAGAGAAAAGGTGGAAGGGGAGGGAGAAAAGTTGCACAGTTAGAAGGAGAGCAGCAAATAACCCTGCATGCAGACTCTTAGTGATGAAATACCTGAGGCAAGAGAAAAAGTAACTGCACAATTTGCACCAACTCTGTAATTCGTTGCATATTTGCTGGCTTACAGTCAAAACTATTTTCATACCACAGTAAGTTTTTCACAACACTAATAAGACACAAACTGGCTACCAAACCCTCCTAACAATGCACCACTCAGCACATGGACTCACCAATTGCTCTTCCAAGTGTGCCGCACATCAGAGTCTGATATGGAGTGTTTGTCTGCCTGCTCGTCCAGGAAGTCAAACATGTACTTGATGGCGAGTGGCAGGGCGCTTCCTCGGTGCGCCGTGCTGAAGATGGTCTCGAACAGGTCATCCACAAACTTCTGGAGCGTACCCTGAGCAGAAGAACAAACAACGGCTTAGTAAGTTACAAAAGGATTGATCTGTTTGATTTAAGTTTCTTCTATGTTCAAATCCAGAGACATGGTGAACCATCTTAAAATAAACCAGCCCACATAATGTCATTATGTTATAATGTTGGATAAAAACTAACAGCAATACCGGCATATGTGAGACAAAAAAAAACGTTTTCTCGCAAATATTCCTGGTCTGGCTGGAGGCGATGTTTGAGAATGACAGTGCTTTGCTGTTAGTTCTCCAACTTTCTGAGAGTTTGTGATGGTGCTGAGTGTTCTTTACAGTGTTTAGGATGGGGCCCAATGTGAGTTCAGCCTAAAGCCTTGTTGCAAAGTTTTTTTTACCATATCACACAACTCAAATTCCTCTGAAGTTGAAACGATTTGATATTTCCCAAAAGCGTTCAGCGCATTATTTCCCATCTTCAACCTTTTGCAAACCCTATTTAAACCAGCAAGAAGTGGAATATGCAGTTTTGTCCTCCACAAATCAGCTTTCAAGAGCTGTGGGGGCTAATAAATAAGAATAAACTGCAGCGCTCTAAGTTGTGTCCCCCTGGCTTGCATGTTAATCTTTCCCAATCGAGGATGCATTGAAGCTGCTAACCTTGCACTTTTCTACCTGAAGTCAATACAATGGAAATCTAGTCTAATGAGTGCAAATTCCAGGAAGAAGAAAGATTAGGTGGGCTGAATAACGGCATGCACTATGATAAGACTACTGCATGTTGTGTGCGCATGAAACAAAACAGATGGAGCTCCTGTGTATTCTGCACATAAGGCGAATCAGTATTAACTTAAAGTAAGAGCTGTTAACTTTATGTTGAGCACACTAAATCTAAACACCTCTCCTGTTGGTAAGCTTTCTTCAGTTGGTTCTAAAGTGCAGTTGAAGTTAATCATCTAAATCTGGCAATAATGGATTTTGAAGGATTAAAAACCACCTAGGCATATTAATGAATGACTTTCTTAATGCTATTTTAATCTCATTCTTACAAATATAATCAAGATATTAATATGGGCAAATGTAAAATATGTACAGCCACAACTTGTTTGTAGGACATTTGTGTAATAGACCATAAACACACAATAACCTAGCCAACCTGTTTCAAAACATTCTGAAGACTCTTAATTGCTCTCAACAGTTCTGGTAAACATTGTACCAGCTTCAACAGTCCCAGAATATCAAATGGTCTCAGGGTTGCAAAAGCTGTTCCACAAGACTTTAAAACAGTCACTCAACTGTGGCTAACAACACACTAAGGGAGGTTTCTCCAGGACATCACAAGCCTCCAAATAACCTTTCAGATCATCATCTGAACACACACGCTGCATTAAACCCTGAGCCGGTTCCACAGTGTGGTCTGGAGGACATGCAGGAATTTGATGAGTGATGATCTCGGGGTAAAAGCTCGGGCCTGAAAGCCCTGAGGCCACCAACAGAGGGCCCAGTAACACCGAACAAACAGCTCAATAGTCAAAGGTCAACCTCCTAATTAAGACACACACACACACTAATTCCTGTGCATATGTATGTCTTTGTGCAAAAGGTTATGAAAAATGTTAATGAGCTCTGAGACCACCACCACACGAAAGGTCAGGGGTGGAGGCTGCTGGTGGAAGTGGGCTACATGGATTAAGGTGAGTAAGTGTGTGTGTGTGTTTCTGGATACCTTTGTGGCCAGCAGTCTGGTTAGGTAGATCTCAGAGACCATCTTGCTCCCCCTGTCTCCTTCCCTCTGGTCTGAGTGGTCGTGGTTCTTCACCAGGTGCCACAGCTTGGTGCCGCTCTCCAGGTCGGGGGTGATCATCGGGGTCCGGGAGCGCAGGCTGTCTGGACTGCTGGCAGTCCTCAGCATGCTTTCTGGAGGGAGAGGAGACAGAGAAGAGTTGAGTAAAAGGGCCAAAAAAAAGACACAAATCTGGTGTTTTCTTACAAATAATTGTATACATATTTTGCATCCAGGAATAAGGAGGTAAATATAGAAATTAAAGTTCAAAGTTTAAGGTTCTCTGACATAAAGCTCTTTTTGTAATATTGATTGGCATTGACCAATTATAGATAAGTCTTAAAAAAAGTGCAATTTAAATTAACCTTCAGAAATCACAGGTAGACAGTGGCCGTTTCTCAATGTCGAGTAGAGCTGCTGCAGAGCCACTATTTCAAGTATACTACTTCATCGAGTGGCGCTGAATGCTGGGCATTTAAACAACATTTAAACAGTCCTTCGGCGCCACTCGATGACGTAGTATACTTGACATAGTGGCTCTGCAGCAGCTCTACTCGACATTGAGAAACGACCACGGCCTTCATTAATGCTTGCTGTTGACTTGAACCTCTAGCTGAGACGTAAGGGTGTTTTAGATAAATATAACTTGAAACAACGCATAACAACCGATAGCTTGGTCTCTAGTTAGTAAAAGTACAATTCATTTGGTCTTAATCACTATTTCAACATAAAAAGTAAACAAATATTAGTAAATTAAGCTACCTAGGTATACAAATACATGAATAAGAAGTCTGAAGTACCTACAGTACCTGCCTCCCTGCCTCCCTGCCTCCCTCCCTCCCTCCCTCCCTCCCTCCCTCCCACCCTTTGTTGGACAGTGATCCCCTATTTTGTGACACGGAGCATTACGTTCTCAGTTTGAATGCTTGTCATTCTGGTGACAAAATAGGAAAGGATAGAGAGGTTCAAAATGTCAGGAGAGAATGTGAACCAGGAAAGCACAGAGTGCCAGGGCGATGGCTGTGTTAGTGAGTATTTATGTGTGTGTGTCATGGGGGAAACACTCAGGAACAGAGTTACTGTACACCAGAGACGGATTGAGAGGATAAAAGAGGGATGGAAAAAAGTAATGAAACTGAGGTCAACTAAATGGACTGGTTTTTTTTGGCGTAAAAAATAATCACTATTAGACATAATCTAGAAATACAGTTTTTTGTCTTTTTCCAAAATGTCAACCAACAATTTTGTGTCATTTTAATACAATTTAATTGCATTATTGTCATCCTCACAACCCATTATCCTGACAGCATTGGACCTCACAGCTACACTGCTTCCTGCTATGAGTAATGACTTTAGCCTATACAGTATATGGTCTCAAATATACTCTGCCTGGCATTGGACAAAGCATTGGCTAAATCACATGTTTGAGTTTGAAAGGATCACCCAAAATGCAACAGGTTCCTTCACTTCACACATCCATGTTTCACACCTGTAGAGCCAATAATCCATCTGTGGTATAAGTACACCTCAGATCAGCATTGGTACCATTATACCTTGATCCTGCTCTCATGCATTCTGGGTGTGTACAGCCTATCACAAGGTGTGGAAAACGTATGTTGTTTTGTATGGTAATTTATATTGATTTATGTACATTTAATAACATGGATCTATTCCTACACCATACACTATAGCATCTCCGAAACGGCATTTACGACTAGCATCAGACAGAACTTGAAGGGATTGTCAGTAAGGGAACTGGACAGTCAGGAAGTCACTGTGCAGTGACACAAAGTAGTACTGCTGACAGCTGTCATGCGTCCCGTCCTCTGTGGGGTGCATTATGGGAATTGACATGAAACTGTTTTATTGCAAAGATGGGAATTGTTGCTGAAAAGTTGCCTGGATAACCAAAATTGTAGTAGTACACTGTCAAATGTAATTAAATGTTTACATTAAATCTGAGTTATACTTTCTAAAAACTGTTTAAAGAAGGGTGAAACAAGTAGTTCAACAGTTCTTGAACTTAATCACTTAAACAGTTTTGAAAGAGATTTAATCATATGTCAAAATAAATATATTTTTTAATGTCTAAAGATGTTCTTCCCGTCAGAAGTATCATATATTTCGCACATTTAGTCAGAACTCATCTGAATACAATTAAGGCATTTTGCTTTTACTTTGGTCATGTTAGAAATGTGTTTGCACATATTTTGAAATGAAGGCACACAAACAAACACATTCTATCGTACCGTATCTGCTGAGGGACTTGGTGAATGTGGAGGAGTTGGAGATGTTGTAGGCTGAGTTCTGTTTAGGCACCAGGGCAATCACTGAGCCATCTGTCACCTGGAACAGGAAGTTCAAGATAAGTTAGGACTGCACAAAATATCAAGCAGCAAGATTACACAAACAGTCACTGTGCTACCTTTATTTACATCACTGCTAGTTTTAAGAGCACCGACAATTTCCAAAATTGGGATTAATAAAGTACATCTTATCTTATCTTGATGTGTAATAGACATATTTTTAAATGACTGATGTGAATAAATAACATTTACAACATTAAACATTCAAAAGACTAAGATATACTTAAAAGAAAGACAACCATAACACCAACTGCAAATCAGTAATAATGCTCAAACAAATCAATGAGGAGTTGTTGTTCCATCGAGACACTAAGAATCATGGGATTTATGTCGTGCGGGAGTACCTGGTAGTGAGCCAGGGTGTTGAGTCTCTTCCAGTCATTGTCGATCTTAGTGGTGACGTCCTCGTCCTGCAGGATGATGCGCGCCATCCTACCCTGCCGCCATTCTGTCACACAAAGAGGATGGAGGTAAGGTTGTGTAGTTTAAATGAGGAAATACAGAGAGAAGTGGGACATAGATTTCACGGATTCATTCATCAAAACTTTCCTAATCATAACAAAATGTGAAGTTAACTGTCTGACCAAATTGAAATGGGTGTAATGCTTAATTTTTCTGACTTTTGGCTGCTCACTTTAGTTATTTTTAACATAATCACTCCTGCTTCAGAGAGCTCTAGCAATGGTTCCCTCTTTACACCCTGTAGTACTGCACCTGTGGTTGGAGTGTGTGTGTGTGTGTGTGTGTGTGTGTGTGTGTGTGTGTGTGTGTGTGTGTGAGTCTTGTGCAGTGTTCCCACTCCTTACCCAGATCCATGTCGGAGGCCTTTGGTCTCTGGGAGTACGGTGTTCCCTTGTACACGGCGTCCAGCAGCTTCTCCTTCACCTGTGTGACGGTGTCACAGTTCAGGCTCTTCACCGTCACCTCCGGAGCGTTCTCGTTCTCCGGGTTCACACAGTGCAGCGTCTGCAGGCCGGAGGGCAGAGGGTAAAGTTTCACATTAAGATGGAAGTCATCATACTGGGAAGGTTGTTTATTGGGGGCGTGACCCGGCGATGATTTTTGCAAACCAGCACCTCATACAGCAGTTAAGAATCAATACTCAACTGGGTAACAGTTCACATACAGCTCTTTACATACAGCTCTTTATTACTATTAAAAGGGTGTTTCATCTGAATTGATAGATACAATATGTTTTCTCTGTATTGATATTTGTGTCATGAGCCTCAAAGGATCATTTGTGGGGTTGTAGGTTACAAATGTTGCCAACAACAACAAAATTGTCCTTGGCAAGTAAGACTTTCAAAGTTTCAAAGAGATGTACAGTATAAACTTTATATGTTCTATCCTCTGAAACCAAAAGTGTCTTTGTGTCCACTAGTATGTGTTTGTGTACTGACCAAAGTCTTGTAGTCAATCTGCTGCCTGATGAGTTTGTCTTCGCTGAGGGAGTAGCGGGCCTCTCCTGTGATTGAGTCTATTGGTCCCTTTTCCATTTGCTGCTTCATGGCGCAGTACAGCATGAAGAGAGGCTCACCAGCACATTCCTGCAGAACCAGAGTGGAAAGGGAACGTAGGAAGAGGGAGATAGGTAGAAGTGAAAGGCAAGACGGCAATAGAGGGAAAAAAAGAAAGAGGAGAGAAAGACAGATTGTTAAAATGTAAACTACTAACTGTGCAAAAACTTTACCGAGAAAAAAAGTACACAACAGCAAAAAGCGCACAGCTCTGCTGAGCAACTCTCCAATTATATTTCTAATCTTCTTTAAGCCAACCAGAGGCTGAGCAGTTAAGGACGAGGCCATGGCCTGTGTTGGCTAACGGCACGCTGTAAACTCAAAAACAACACACACACACACACACACACACACACACACACACACACACACACACACACACACACACACACACACACACACACACACACACACACACACACACACACACACACACACACACACACACACACACACACACACACACACAGCACACACACACACACACACACACACACACACACACACACACACACACACACACACACACACACACACACACACACACACACACACACACACACACACACACACACACACACACACACACACACACACCTCCCAGTGTCTCAGTAAAAAAAAAAAAAAAAACACCTTTTTGTAAAAATCTCTATTTGTGTGTGTGAGGGAGTGAGTGAGCGAGTAGGGGAGAAATCAGAGCGAGTGAGAGTGTGAATGAGTGGCAATTGATGGAGGAGTTAATAGAAGGTTAACGACTGAGGGCTGAAAAACGCTTGGAGAAGCACTTCGGTGTGCGAGACGTGTCAACCCGGCAACGAGCTCTGGGAGGTTTTAGCCCCTGTCTCTCTCCCCCCACTCTCTTTTACACTCGTTCTGCCGGCCTGACAACTCAGCGCTGCTTGCTTTTACAACTTCCTCTTTAAAGGATAATTCCAGTTATTTAGGCTTGGGTTTTATATTTATCGTTTCGGCTATCTTTCCATTTTGCACTCTCTGAGGAATGCAGCAAAAAAATAATAATAAGCACAATTTATTGAAATGAAAACAAAAGTGAACAATACCATCAGCATGCAAACCCAATCATACTCAAATTAGTGCAGTTGGAAGATTTTATCACATTTTTGAAGTGTTCTTTGAAGCTTCAACATGCTACTCCATGTGCTTCCTGCCGCCGGGCATGTTCATGCATCAACATGCCAGTCATCTTGGTGAGCTGTCAGATGAACTCTGTGGGATAATCTAGCCCTGTCTGCTTCCTGTGGAGACACACAGCACACGGCTGACCTGCTCTCTGTCGAACAGCATAGAGACCAGCTCTGTGCTGCTTCTCAGTCTTCTCTCTCCTTTCAGTGTGGAAAAGCTGATGCTCCATGTTTTGAAATGTCTCCTATTCACATTATTATGATGTATCATATTTATTCATTCAAGTATATGTACTATTACAATAAATGTTTATACAAACCCCTAAAACAGCCATCAATTGTACCTAAAGCAACACACGGAAATAGAGTTAGCCTGTGAGACCCCCCCCCCACACTCTCTCAAACAAGACAGGACAAGTGAACCCTTAGAATGAGGGTATGGATTCAAGCTTTTTTGTTTCCCTTATTCCTGTTCCCTTTGGTAAGCTTTATCCATTTCCTTCCACTTTGAACAACTACTTGACCTTTACCCATCTCTAATCACACCTGGCTGAACCTTGACATCTTTTCAGGCCTTTCTCTTATGTGACCACTACAAAGTCAGGAGAAAGAGAGGCACTGGATCGCAGTGGTTAGATAAAAGCCAGGTTGGTTACCTTACTGCTAGCTACAGCGGTCCTTGCCTCAGAAGTGCTTTTTTTCAATCATTTTTGGTTTCCCTTCCACTCTTCGTTCATGTTTTTCAATAAAATAAACGTTTTTACTTCCTCTCACCTATCTATAACCACTTCTGACCGTTTTCCCTCTACGTCCTTCAGCCTTTGCCAATCCTTTCAGTTTTTAGTTTCCTCTAAAGTATAAAATATCATCCATAATATCCCACTTCCCTGTCTATAAACCCAAATCATTCTTGAGCCAAAACACATGCATGCACACGCAAAACAGACACACCAACACACACACAGATGCTAACTGGGACCCCCGGGGGCTTGGCTGGTTCGCTGTCCACCGGAATGCCTGTCCTGGCGGGGGTCTAAGGCCCCGCTGCTAACTGATTAGTTGCAACGATGTTTGCATTTAGTGAATGTGTGTGTGGAAACAAGAATGTAACACCGTTTAAGCCTCAATAAGTCTCCTTGATTCCATATCAGAGGGAGAAGAATTCAAAAAGGAGAAATATTTCACAGACAGACAGACAAAGAAATAAGAGTATGCATTTGTGTAAGATCTATGCCTTCCTCTTTTGCTAAGCCCCAAAGCTTTGAAAGGGGATATATACATATACACACACACACACACACACACACACCAAGGCACACCACACCACACACACACACCACACACACACACACCACACCACACACACACACACACACACCACACACCACACACACCACACACCCACACACACACACACACACACACACACACACACACACACACGCACACACGGCTGTAAAAGAATCCAGTGAGGGACACAAAGAGAGGACAGGTTATTGCGACAGGCTACGGCAATCACAACAACACCACCAGCTGTGTGTGAACAGCGCTTCACACCGCAGCTTCCTCAATTCAGAGGAAGGAGAATTTACCACATGAAAGGCGGAGGTAAGGGATAGGTATCCTGCTGCCTCTGCCTTATCTAATGCTGCAGCTGTGAATGTGTGTGTGTGTTAGTGAAGCATTTTTCTATTCTCAAACAAAAGCGGTGTTAGTATTGCCTCCAAACTAGTGTGTGGCTGCCTGTTGTGTGACGGACTATTTTACCTTGAGGAACTTGTAAAGCAGGAAGGTGAACCAGTTGGTGAGCATCTTCTCAGCGACTGACTCAGTCCTGGGAGAGAAAAAAAGAGAAAGGTGAGGGAAAAATAATAGGACAATTAAATAAGAGATTGACAGTGAAAGGAAGGAAACAGAGTAAGAAGGGGAAAAACAAACACATTTATCTTTTTAAGAAGCACCTCTGCACGAGACAGTCTGAGGTGTTGGAGTCATCCCAAATGTCTCCTCCCTGTTTCAACACAGAACCCAAACAAACCCCCATCCCCCCCGGGCTAGGATCTCTGGGCATAAACCAACGCTTTCATCATGAGGGGGAAAAGGCATTTAAGAGGCGCCGGCACATCAAAGAGAACATGCTGCATTATCAGTGGTTGTGCGGTTACCCTTCAAACAGCTGAGCCCTTTCCATTGCTCTTCTTTACCCCCCCCCTCCCACCCTCCATCTTCAAATGCAAACAAATTAACTTGGCAAAACAAACCCCTGCATTTCTTTCATTGTTTCACCCCTAACATTTCCCCCCCCCCCTCCTTCAAGCAAAACCCACTCGTCTTCATTGAAAATAAAGCAATTAGTATAATTCGTTAACTCCTCTCGTTAATCACAAACCTGCCGTGTAATGAGGGAAGCCTCCGCACGCTCCTGAGCGGACACACGTGAACAACCGGGCGAGTGAAAGCAGAGCAATTAAAAGGCATTGTAATTAACGGACTTATTGCGTCTAATTTGTTAAACAGCTGAAAGGGAGACCGGCGCTAACGGTTCTGCGGGAAAATAAGTGATTATTTCTTTCTCTCCGTCATCGTCCTCAGATTTACCTCCTCGCTTTCTAACATCTTTTCCTTTTTATATTAGGGGGAAACAGCAAGACTGCTTAATTATCCATTCCTTGTTTACTCTAAGATGAATGGGGGGTGCACACGGGAGCCTTCTGCTGCTGGGTTACTGAGTTGTCTAACTGGGCCACATGCCCACACTCGTGTTAATATTAGTCTTCCTGTCATTAGCACAGCACAAGGTGTGAAAAGGTGAAGAAAGGCGTATCCTGTTGAGAGATGACAGCGCAGGAAGATTTGTTCTTGTCAACTTTGCACTGATTTCTTTTTTTTTTAGACAGCTGAGAAATAGAAAGGGAAAACACAGGAAACTAGGCCAATGTGCCAGTGGAACCAGTGAGGGCCTGTAGCAGGAACAAGACGTGAACTCCTACGCTTCCGCTAGCTTCCCAGTTTTGACTGCTGAGTGGTGTTTGATGTATTTGGAGCAGTTTTTGTTTCTCATGGCTGTCAGCAAAATATATGAAAGATGAGGCTACAGGGAATGGAGGACGGTGGAGGCGAATACACCTGGACAGAACACGCTTATGGCCATGTCAGGAACACGATAGTAGGCGAATTTTAACATCTGATTTCAGGAAACTACGCCACTAGAGTGATGATGCAGCTCTCCTGGACACACACAGCGAGTCTATAACGTTCAAAGCAAACAGAAAGCATCCTTTGCAAGAGCGTTATTTACCCATAGGGATGTTAATCCACATGGGAGCAGATTATTAAGTCTTTCTACTTTGCTTTTCTGTGTACTATGTCTAAAAATAAAACTGTTCTAAAGTCTATCTATTGCAGGAAAAAGACAAAATCAGGGTGAAGCACGTGTTATAATTGCAGAGCTTATTAACGCCAGCTCCCGAGGCTAGTGTAGTTAGCAGGGACAGCGTGTTGTGACCGTACGCCCCAAGAGGGGATTGGAAAAGGCTTCACACAGGCACACTGGCTGAGAGTCATTTATTTGATTAGATTTTTAATTAAATATCTCTCAGAGGAGAAAAAAAACATAACTTTTTTTTTATCATTTAATGTCTAATTCCAATTTATTTGGAGACAGGCCATTTCTCTAATTGTGTCTTTCCTTAAATATGTGTGTCTCCTCCTGCCCTGCAAGAGCTCTTTTTCCTTTTCTTTCTCCCTCTGCCTATCTGTTCTTCCACCATATTGCACCTTCCTACAGCCTTTTCTATTCTTCCTTCCTCTTCTCTCTCTCCATCCATGTTTCTCCTTCCATCAATTTGCCTTCAGCCCAAGTCCCCCTCGAGACATGTTGCCCTCTCTTTCTGTCAATCATCATTTTCCTCCATCCACCTTTATCTCGCTGCCTTCTCCTGTCACCTCACATCTTTTCCTCCACTTCCGCACAACTTCCCCTTTTACCAATCCCATCTCTCTCTTTCCCCTCCGTTGTAAATCCTCCCCTTCTTCTCCTTTACATCCCCTCCATCCCTCGCACTGTTCCCCTTTCTACCTTTCTCACTGTGTGTGTGAGAGAGTGTCTGTTTGCGGCTCCATTGGGAGTGGGTGTGTGCTCAGGGGTGTAATCCTCTCTGACAGGGACAAGGTTGAGAGATAGAGATGAGGTAATGTCACATAGGCCCCTAAAAGCCACAGTCCCCTGTCTTCCATAACTTTATCCAGAGGAAAAAAGGAACAAATTAAAAGCTTGACATTATCACACAGCATCATATTCTCTTTTTCTATCATGTTGTCATCAATTCTATTCTTATTTTAGTACTAAAGTGAGTATAACTATGTGCTTCTTTGTTGAATTTCTGTCCTTTTTGAAAGAAGCGCTAATTCCCTCAGTGTGCCTTTTCTCAAGGATGCCTCAAACCAGTCAGTATGTCCCACTTAGTATAAAAAAAAGGGACATAGCTTAGTGGGAAAGCTATCTGTGCATGTGTGTTTTTGTACCTCCTGAGTAAGAGCTTCGGGTGGTTCTTGCTCTCCAGGTTTTTGTCGATGAGGTCAGACAGGAGCTGTTTGAGGACCCCCGTGGCGTACTCCATCTCCCCCTGCAGCGCCGTCATTATGAGGGAGGCCACGTTGCCCCTGTCCCGCATGGAGAAGGAGCGCTGCGCCTCCAAGGTGCGGATGAAGGTCAGCAGGAAGTGCTTTTTGGTCAGCATCTGGCCGAATAGTGTCAGGGCCTTCTCCGTGTTGGCGGGGACCTGGAGAGGACGCAACAGAGGTGATGATGGAGAAGAAGTGTGAGGAGAGAGCATGAGGATATGGGAAATAAAAAGGTATGGGGTTGTTTGGAGTAAGGATGAAGGTAGTGTTACATCAGCACGAAGGGGAGAAAGAGAATTTAGTGGAAGAGAGGGATGGAAATATAGAGAGAAGTGAAAATAAGGAGGAACAAAGAAAATGCACACAAATTGTAAAAGGGCAAATGAGTAAAAAGGGGGATATAGAAAAGAGCGAAGAGGTTGAGATCAGGGTTGAAAGGAGGATGTGAGTTTTAGTTGAGAAATGGATGAGTATGAGTTAGAAGGAGGAATATTAGATAAAGGGAATATTGGCAAAAGGGCAACATGCAGACACACACACAAAAAATTTACCAGGAAATGGAGAGGATAATCTCAAATATGCATCCAGAGAATCAAGGCTTTAAGGGTTCGCACTTTTATTGTTTCAATGTTCTCTCCTGTATAACAGTTCTCTCTCCCTTCCACACTGCATCCCCTCTTTTTACTGATTCTCTTCTTCTCTCAGAGCACAGGGCAGGTCTCCCCCTCTGAGGGAGAGAAACGGAGGTCTGAAGTGAGAATGTGAGCTTCACTCTGTAATAAGAAATTGATCTGCTTGCTAGCGCACTACTGTCGCCTGTGATTGCCTGGGCCATACAAATGAAAATCCAATGTCGCGCTGCACTTTCCCTTTGGAATACCATTGATGGCCCAAGCAGATACAGCATGTCTCCCTGCAGCCTCCACCTTACATGCAAGTCAACGGGGCATTTCTACGTGATGCATGTGATGAGAGTCTAATGTATACAGAGAAATGATGGAAGTACAAATCCATGCTGCGTTACAGTGTCCACAGAGCCGGGCTTCACGCGAGTGATAGAGTGTTCCCTCGTGAGAAGGGAGCAGTAGTAGAGAGGAGAGTGTTTTATTGAATGGGTGAACATTGCTTCTTCATGAGCCTCAAACAGGCTTGGTCCTGTAGAGGCAATATATCACCTGCAGAGTCTTGGGGGCTCGGACAGTGCTCGCTCCCTTCACTGCATTGCAAGAGTTTCTGTCAACCAAGTTACCTTTTTTTTCTATTTCTCTAAAGAGCAGTTGAAGATAAAATAAGTTTGGTGGGCATGTTCAGGTTCACCTCTGATACTGTATGATGTATCTTCCCGAATAATTCCTGAAAACTCCCACTTGTATTGATTGATTTAGACTTCTCCCTTCCTCTAACAGAGACTGTGTTAAATTGATGCGGATGAATCATGGAGTTCAACATATCTGTCTCAGTGTGGAGTTGAACCCCTCTTAAAAGCCTATAGCAACACCTAATACAGATAACAGAACAATGTAACCTTTTTGAACTGTAGAAATTAGTTACAAAAGAAAAATAAATCCTGGAAAAAGAACCACGATCTTCATCAAACGGTTGATTTCCCCCCATGTATTTACTAGATTCCTTACTTGGTCCAATTAGACCATTTCTAATGAAGTATCCAAACAAACATTGAGTTCTCCCAGTGAGTATTTATGTGAGAAAGTGAGCGGAGTGCTCTCTACTGACCCGTACCTCCATCTCCTTGAGCACTGGGTGGTCCTCTATCCCAGGAAAGAGGACTCTCATGGCGTAGGTGCGGTAGTCCAGGAAGGGGATTCCTGCCCCGTCCAGCTCCTGGGTCAGCTCATGGATGTCTGTCTGCAGCTCTGCAAAGGCTGTGCAACAAGACAAGTAATGGTTACAAATATATATTATACTATAAGGGTTGTTTACTGCAGGATGAAAGTTTTGTTTTAATATAGACTTTAAATTGCACACGAATGAAAAACACTGTTTTACATAGTTATAGCCTACAGCATTGATTTTCTTGATTCTGAAAAAGTATAATCAGGCTTCTGTTTGGGATTTTGCATTCTCCTCAGGTGCCAAGACGCACTTTTTATGAAAAAGTTCTGCTAGAAGTAACATTTGTCCTTGTTGATGTTGCAAATTAAGCTGTAATGGAAAGTAACATTTCAGACTTGATCAGACAATAAGCTATTATCTAGGGATGCTCCGATCGATCGGTCACCGATCGAGATCGGCCGATACTCACTCTCTACCGATCGAGATCGGCCGATACTCACTCTCTACCGATCGATCGGTGCTCTCTAAACATGCCGATCGCGAGAGCCGATCGCATGACGTAAAATACATGACACTTTTCTCTGTGCGGCAAAACAAGCTCGCCAAAATGGCTTCACCGGTCTGGCATTATTTTAAGGTGTCCGAAAAAGACAGTACAATAGCGTTATGCAACGTGTGTGAAGCAGAAATCCTGCAGCTCCGCCCGCCGGACAGGTAAGCGGAGCGAAACACACACACAGGGAGAACCAGACCGCAGTTCATTTCCTCATATTCCAAACGAGAAATTACGGTAGCAAATCACCCGGTTCTTTACGACCAGAACTATTAACGGGATACAAACCGGAGGAACCAGGCATGGAGGGAGGTGCCAGAGACAGTGGGTGAAACTGGTAGGTTTTCGCCTGTTTGGGGAGTTTATATATATATATATATTGCTCGCATAAAATCCCCGTTTTTTTTTGCTTTGTATGTTGGGGGCGGGAGATTCATGTGATTGGTTGTTGGTCGCGTTGCTCGCAAAAAATCCCCAAGATTTCAGACACGCCCAGCTCCAAGATTTTCAAGATTTTTGAAAAGCTGCTGTGTGGACGTACCGTAAGAGTTAGACCTAACACACTTAGCTATTTTATCTACCTCTGGAACAAGCTAAACTAGTTATTATAAATATATGTATTCTTCATTGTCGGGTCACTCATTACTGGATCAGTGAGCTGCATGAGATACTGACAGGCTGTCAGGAGAGAGAGAGGAAAAGAGAGCGCTTCCGCTCATTTCTCCCGTGTTATTAGTTATTATCCAAAGTGAATGTAAACTTGAATAATGTACATCATTTGAATGTAATAATTAAGTTGATTGTTGTTTGTGGAAGCTCCAGTGAATGAGCCCCATTAACTGAGTTTTAAACATCACTTTAAATGGAAGATTTAAAGTGATGTTTAAATCTTCCATTTAGGCCCCGCCCATTCGATCGGATCGGCGATCGGTATCGGCCGATACTGATTCCGGCGATCGACGATCGGCCCCGAAATTGGCGATCGGAGCATCCCTACTATTATCATATAAAATCGATCGCATTGTATCCAATCGTCTTGTAGGTTGAAACAGTGTTGTGTGTTATCAATTGGAAAAGGTGAGTAGCAAATAAGCATTTATTTAGATGCAAAGGTTGTGTTATCAAGTAATAGTTGTTTTTCTCCCCCAAAAATTGGGAAATTAAGAAACAGGACGCACAAAAGAGATACATAAAGAAAAAGCTTAACATTGCACTATAATCAAACTTATAACACCTGGGTAAATGTGCAATGTACAGCCTCTCTTTATGTTGCATTGACCATGCATGCCTCAGTAAATCTGATTAGCAGCAACAGCATGTTTAAGAGCAGTAAAAGGAAACACAGGTGAGAAGTTAGGAGGAGATGGAGGCGTGTGGAGGAGTAGTGGTGAAAAGCAGCCTCATGTTATCGCTCTGTGCTGAGAGCAGAGAGAAGGGCGGAGGAAATGCTGAGGTTCTCAGTGGCTGGAGGGGAGTTCAGGATGGAATTGCACACAGGAACTTGAGCATATGAGTACACACACACACAAAACACACTGCTACCTCACATGACTTTACTCGAGCAGCCACACACACACACACTTGTTCTTGTCTTGCCCCACAGCTGAACACATAACCTAGTGCCCAGATGATTAATGTGAGTCTGTGTGTCAGTGTTTTTACACATTTTCCGTTCCCAGCGAGCGTGTGTTCTGACCCCGTTCTGTATACTCCAGTGGCCTCACAAGTCACATCTAGAGGGAATAAATGGGATAAAATCCTTTCCTGCACACACCATACAATAGTGAATTTATCTTGCTGTACTGCTTTGCTTCTATTTTGTAAATACTAAACATAAAGCTCCATGATTTCATTAACTCCACTGTGTGTGCCCTATAGTGTCACCCAAAATGCACCAACACATGGATACACAACCAAAACAAATAACAAACCAGAGCCCAGACTAACAGATGGCTTGTGTCACCCTATTCCCCTTTTCCTATCTCTCTTTTTCTTCCTCCTTCCTCCTTCCAAAGTGACATCTTAGAGGTCACCTCCCTCTCCCCTATGGTTGCTTCTCCTCTGCTACATGTGCATCCCTCCATCTTTCTGTTTGTTTGGTTCACTCGTGCCATCCGTCTCTCTCTGCATCACTAATCAGTCTCTTTTTCCCTTGCCTGCCACATCTTTTCTGATCATTTATTTTTTACTTCATCTATATATTCAATACTTTTCTGTTTGGAGCCCAGGACTTGGAAAGAAGGGGTTCACTACACATCCCTACCATTCATCCCTTATTCATTTAACCCACATATTTTATTCCCTTGTCCTTTTCACTCCATGTTGTCTTCTTAGTTGCTCACCAGCGCCTTCTGCAATCCAATATTTAGGTTGCTTCATCCACCTCCAATTATCTCCCACTATCTTCAGATCAACTTCTCTCTCTTCCTCTACTTTAGATTCTATTTGCTTTCGCTCTTGTTTTTTCCCTCCTTATTATCATCCTATCCATCCTTCCTCAGTGCCCACCTCCCCTCCCGTTCTCCTCTCTCTAGTTGTCTTCCATATTAATCTCCCTTGCTTTGTCCCCCCTCCTCCCATCCATCCTGTTGTCGTCTTCAAGACAGTGGTGACGGCAGGGGACAGACAGGGTCAGGGCACTTGGACTCACTGCCACAGACCCCAGCCAATCACTGTATGACCTGCAGTGTACGTGTGTGTGTTGTATGTGTATGTGTGTGTGTGTGTGTATGTGTGTGATCGTGAGTAGTTGCAAAAGAGCAACGCATGAGGACCTGAGTGTCAGGGGGAGTGGTGGGAAGCGCACACACAGTCATCTTCCGAGTTGTTATTTCTGTTAAATCGATGATGTCACCATTTTTAATCATGCCATCAAAGCTCTGATTTGTTCACAGCCGTAGACAATTTTAAAGTCGGAAAACAAGGCTACATTCACTAAAGATCAAACATAAAAAACAAAGACAAGTTGCATTATGGGAGGTGTAGGATCAGGCCTTTTTGAAAGTTACCCATAATAGAGAAGTGAGGATTTCTCGGCCATTGTTGCATTAACTTTGACCATTTTATATTTGTCTCTGAAATGTATTGAATGCAATGCTTCATTGTTTAAAAATATATATATAAAAAGGATTATCCTTGAATATGGAGCCTTAGCTAATATTGTTTGTTATATGTTTGTGCTCCAGAAACATCTGCACTAGTAACAGTGTATTCATGTTGTGACAGTATATTAGATGTTTACAGTGCAACAAGTGAAGTGGTCTCATAAAAAATGTATTGTGATGATCATGGTTATCAGTATTCTCCTTCTCTTTCTCCCCATCTGCTTCTCTCTCTCTCTCTTGCCAGACAAACCAGTAGCAGCATCACTAGACTCTCCCTGGATCTATGCTCGTTTCCTGCCAAATGAATATATGCTAATATACTAGTACCCCTCACTTTCCCATCTCTGTGCCCTGTATCTATCTAACCTCCATCTCCCCCTTCCCTCTCTCAGTGTGGATGCTAGTAAGGCCAGCCAGGCAGCTCTCTCGTGGGGTGGAGAGCCAACATCTGGTGGCTACACACACACTGCTGCCACCTCCCAGCAGGGGGACGGGTAGCAGTGAGAGGGAGGGGGAATAGAGAGTGAAAGAGAAAAAAGAAAAGAAAGGGAGAAATGGAATGGACTATTGAATGGGAGTTGTGCAGCTTATAAGGTAAACCGCAGTGAGAGACCGATTTACAGACATTTCTTTTTGGGACATGGTAAGTTATTTGGGAGGAAAAATGGAAAGAAACTTGGAGAGAAAAAAAAGAAATATGAAAATATTTGTTTGGTTTGAGTGTCACCCTTTTTGATGATCAAGTATGGTCGTAACTCACCTTCTTTGCACTCAAGTGCCACCCTGGACTCCAGGTTGTCCATCTGCAGTTGCAGGCGTTTGAGGGTGCGGTCGGCATCCCGTGATTTCCTCTTATAGGCAATCAGCACCACAATGATAACCAGCAGGAGCAGGCCGCCACCTCCTCCAATACCGATGATGGCGGGCAGGGTGAGCAGGCTGTCTGAGTAAATCTGCAACGTCCCCGGAGAGTATTCAAAGCCTCCAACACGCACCTAGTAGACACACACAAATGTTAGACCACATAAAAAAATTATGTGGATCTGTATGCAGCAGAATTAGGAAGGGTTCCAAGCTGAAGCTGTAAGCCATTTTCACTCAGCGTTACATAAAGTAGAAAAATAAATGAGATGCTGCTACCAAAATGAAATGTGAACATCATACAGGATTATATTTTTTAATTAATCTGTATCTACGAGAGCTACAGTTTCACATACAGGCAATTTTAGGCCTACACCTGGCCACAACTGCTATAAATCCAATAAAGTAATAATACATTCTGCAAGGCACTATTGCTAAATCCCACATTGCATTTATACTGGCAAACCATGCTGTGTCGAGTTGAGCCAAGTGCAGGCCAAAACTCCCTAAAAGCCTTTATATCTGGGTTGGGGGAGGCAACATCTGTGCCCTGGGGCTGTCTTTGGAACCAGTGAACAAGTATACACAGTCACACACACATACGAAACAGTTATGGCTTACAAAACACGTGAGTACAAAACTTTGGGATATGCTTTTTCACTCCTGTCTTCTTTTTCTTTTATTCCATATTCAACTGGCTCACATCTATGGAATACCAAATGGATAGGGGTAAAAATAGACTCAGACCTCTCACGCCCACTAGCCATTTTTTGGTCTCTATTGAATATCAATACTGCTCAAATCCCAAGGAGGATGGCAGCCAAACGAGCCCGATCAAAAGCTTCAAAGACATAAATACAGTTGCAAACACCGCCAGAGGTGTAAGAGATATGTGTGTGTGTGTTTGTGTGTGAGCAGATATATGAATGGGGAAGAGAAATCTAGAGTAATTAAAGAGATTTAGGACTGATGGATTGGGGAGGAAATAATGAGATGAATGAATGGGAAGGCAGGAAGTGGATTGACATAAATGACAAGGGGGAGATGAATAGCACAGCGGAAACTGCACTGAAATCTATAGAAGAAGATGGGCTGAACGACTGAAAGACATGAGGTTGCAAGACAAAATAATCAAGCTGGATGATGAAATAACAGGTAAGGAAGACAGAAAAAGACAGATGATACTCGTTTTCATTTTTTTTTATGGCTGTATCCAAACCTTTCCCCATATGGTCCGATGATTTGCTTTGTGTGACAACCCAAACCCACAATGGGGAAATCATACAACAAACAGTCATTCTAGACAAAGTTACATTTTTACTTACAGTGACTTTATGTTCTCCGGTCAGATTGGGCCATTCACACAGCAGCTGGCTCTCGGACAGGGTGAGTACGCAGAGCGTCTCCCCGATCAGCACCGTGTAGTTCAGCTTGGTGTTTCCCGGGGCTGAAGGAATTAGGTTACGGCCCTGGAAACAGACACACACATGTTTCAGTTACTTACTTATGGTCGAAATATAGGTTCACATTAATACAATAATAATCAGCACAAAAGGATTCACTGTTACTATGAGTTTTGCTGTGGAAAAAAACATTTGTTTCTGATTGGCTGGAACGTGTCCGTCAACAATTCAGCCACATTGTGCAAGGTACTTTAAACTGCAGGTAGTCATAGCAACAGTGCTTTTACACTTTTCATTGGAGACATTGCACGAAAATGGCTGATCATGAAAATCCTCTGGACATCCTACTTTTCCTTACTCCTTCATAAGTCTCTGACAATTCTCCTCAGTTAAAAAGAATAACTATATACTTGTGTAGTAAATATAATAAGCATAAGATTATTTGATCCAAATCTATTGGCTAAGAGCTGCCAAAAAAAAGGATTACATTAAATAAAATCTACGGAAATTCTTCTTCTTCTCCTCTCCTCTCTTCCTCCTCATCTGAAATCGCTTTGCATTGCAGGGTAGGACAACATAATTGCTGAGAAAATGTCAGATTTTCCTTCAATCATTTAATAGGATGCCATTTTTGCGCTGCTTATTTCTGCAATTCTTTACTCGGAGCGAGGTGGGGCAATCAGAGCTTTTCAATAAAGAATGATATTTAAAGTTACAGGGTTGAAAGGCGTGATTCTTTATTTCTTAAACTCCACCCTGATTGGTCTAGAGAAAAAAGGCTTTTCTTTTCCATGAAATTGCATGATAATTTTCTATTTTGCTGCCGATGCTTAGAAGTTCGAGGGGAGAGGTTAAATGACAAAAGACAGCGTGGGTGGGTGGGGCTTAGCCTTTATAAATGCACTCTGGATTTAAAAGCTTTCTGCCTCTGGCTTAGAGTAAACATGGCTATGAAGTCTCTCTTCAGAAGATAGCTGATACAAATCTGAGCAGGTGGCATAGCAACACATGGGTCCACTTTATAAACATTACTTTCCTTTCCTGCACCTGATTTTAAAGGGGCGCTTTGGAAGAGATGTATTTTCTCTTAAAGGTCTCCAAACCCTTGGAAGAAGCAGGTGAAGAAATAACATCTTCCAAGGTGGAAAAACATCTGAAGGGCGGTTGTGTTGAAATAAAAACTCTTAAAGCAAGAGAAAGGAGGGCGCAAAGTGTCTGTACAGGAATGTTTGGAGCACATCATTTCAAATGTCTGACAGCCTCTTATCAGTTGTGTTGGATGCTGACTGGGAGGTTGTTGCAGCATTTTCAAAAATATTTTGTTAACAATGCCGAGGCTACTAAACATGACAAGAACAGTACTAACACTTAATAAACATCCTTTTGGTCCTCGAATCCCAGTGGGTTTTAAGAAATGTATTTCACTACTTTGACAGAGTAACTTTGATATAGGATTTAATGCAAAACCACCAAAGAATTCACCCTAAAACCATCCACTTTGCAATTAGAGCCATTTGGTTCTTTATACTGTGAAAGGAGAAACGACAGACAGCAGAAAATAAAATCAGAGAAGTGTTGCGAGAATAGAGGCTAAAAGGAACAAAAGACAAAAGTGGATTGAGAGGGCATTAAGAAAGGAAAAGGGTAAAGACAGAGGAAGAAAAGATGTGAAGGAAAGCTAAAGAAAAAAATCGAAGAAAATTGAAGAGACTTGAAAGAGAAAAGATGTGATGGATGTAAAGCAAAGCCAGGTAGAGACCAGGCCCAAACAGATCAATGCACAGAGCACAATGCAATTTACCTTGAGTATGAGTGGTGAGCTGGGCTTTAGCTCCAGCATGCCCGTGGGGCTCAGAGGTTCGAACACGGGGTCCGGGTGGTAACTGAAAGTCTCGTTTACCACCAGCACAGAGCGCACGTCGTCCATGACAAAGCCGATCTCATCAGGACTGCTGCCCACATCCGAGAAACCTTTTTCTGATCCGGCCACAGAGGGCGCCAGGCACACCATCACCGTGTTGCTGACAACCGTGCAGTTCTACAGAAGGGCAGGACGGGAGAGAAAGAGGGTAAGAGGATAGTGAAAAGGAGGCAGGGAATGAGAAGAGGGGGGAAAATATACAAAAGTTTAAATAAAGTTACATGACTTGATTTCATTTCCTAACTTTCAACCTTTCTAAATCATTCAAGACATAAACAAGGTACATTTTAAAATAATAATAAGCAAATGCATAATAAACAGTATCTGTATATGATAGCTAACAGGGTAATGTGATACGAGTGATGACATAATGAGGAAGAGGCTGGCTTAATAACAGCGGTGTTCTAATCAGTGTTGATATCATCTGGAAATCCCCCGTGGGGTTCGACACTTAAATCAGTCGACAAATTGGACTGTAATGACTCTCGGAGAAACAGGAGAGGTCAGCCAGTAGCTGTTAACAATAATACAGCGCGACTAAACAGACCTTTGAATAGTTTCGCAGCATATTATAGCCTTACATTATGTTCTATCTGTCAACACACTAACACCCTCACAGACAAAGCGTGTGTAAAAATCAAGAAACAAAACAGAACTGTGTTTATAGGTCAACAGAAACATTAACCAAGCGGAGTAAAAATTACTGCAGAGAGGGGACAAAGGAAAAAGAAGGGATATTTTTACTTTCAGTATAGAGTGAGAGAAAGGTTAGCTAAGCCCCGTGGTGCTAGGTGAAGAGAGGGGGATTTGCCGGAGCCGCTTTATTGCTGGTTGACATTTCAAAGGTTAAACTGCTAAAAGGAAATTCAACATCAAAAACAAACAGAAAATGGGCCCTTGGCTGGTTGACCGGCGGGTCAGGTGTGTGCGCCGCTATCTGTGTCCCAGGAGAGTGTGCAACATCTGAAAATCAGTTTTTCCACAGTGGGGGAAGACAGCGGAGAGACAGTAAGGGAGAGAGAGAGACACCTGTGTGTCTATATTGGTCTCACTCAACATACTTGCCGAGTCAAGTCACTGTTTCTTTTGTTTTGTCAATAAAAACTGTGTGCGGGTGTCTGGGTCCACCACTTACATTCTCTGACTTGGCAGCTCCATACTTGGCTCTCATTTTGGGCTCCTTGATGGTGGCAAGATTGGTTCCAGTAATGGTCAACATGGTTCCTCCACTGAAAAAAGAGATAAGAGGACTTATTGTACAGAAAATCAGAGCAAACAGTTATACAATAGCACTAGGACAATAAAACGTCTTATATGTGCACCTGTGTGTCACACATTCATGTATCTCCTGCTGTCCTTTTTTTTTGTCTTGCTGGTTCCAAGTGCATATACGATTCAACAAGCCTTTCAGTAGAGATAAATGTTAATAAATCTGTTCTCTGTGGGAGCCAAGAGGGCCCTCCAGTTGGTGATTTACCATTAATGCTCGCTCCTGCTGTAGCCTTTCGCCTGCTTATTCGTGAAAGCCCATTTTCAGGTAATGATAGTGATGCTAAAGCCCTCGCATGAATGTTAAAAGCTTCTTTAAACCGATATGGAGGCTGGAGGGAAGAATAAGCGAATATGTAGCATTAGTCCTGAGAGCCAGAGCTTTTGGCCTCTCCTCAGCAGCTCACGAAAGCCACGGGATACATTTTCAGAGTGAAATAAAGTTGCACTGCGGTATTTTTCAGCTTGAAACACGCTCGGAAACTGCACCTGTGTCTGTGATGCGACATGTGCTATAACCTTTACACCTGTGACCTATTCAGGTCTTTGTGACTGACCGGCATTGACATAGGTAATATGGGTGAGAGTCCTATTCCCCCACAATGCCTCCTCGACAGCCCGCGCTGGCCTGGGAGGCTGAACTTTATCTGATGCGAGGTGTTCTGACAGCAGCTAAATAAGTCAGCACACAACCTAAAACTGGAGAGGGGTAAGGCGAGGCTTGAAGCATTGTGCCACTGTGACTCACCACTATAAAAAAAATCATATACTGGCTGGTATATGGCTTGGTTTCATGCAGGCAATGAGACACCAGAAAAAGAGCATATTCTGTATCATGGTATACTTGCTGTTAAGCCTTGGATCATTGCTCTTTCTCAGTGGCTCTGGTGTTGTTCTCTGAGCAGTGGCAGCTGAGGGCTTGTGATATACTCAACTGAACATCACATCCATTCCATGGTGGAACTGGAGCATCTTAAAGTATAAATATACATGGTGTCAGGGCACACAATACATAACATTCACAACCAGGGAGTTGTCCCTGTTTTTAGGGGACCAGATGGGGCCTGCAGGCCTGAAGGTGAAAATGGCCCTGAAGGAGGGGGAGAAGCTAGCAGGACGCGAGGCAAAGGATGGCTTTGGGTTTTTGAGAAGGCTTAAAGGAGGGTGACAAATGTTTAAGTAGTAAATAGAAGCTGGTGTGAAAAGCCAGTAGGAGATTAGAATATGTACATACAGTTACACCTTTGTTTGTGGAGTAGAAATGTAGAGGCAACTCTGAATATGCAGCAGCTCAAGATTAGTTCTGTGAGAGGATGCGAATCTTTTCCACACATATACAGTGTACACTATAATAGACATAGTGTACCGAGTGCACTGTGTAAACAAGGTGGAGTGTCGCGCAATCTCTGCAGTGCAATGTGTCCTCGTTGTTAGCCTGAGAACTCTTCCTGAAAGGAAGGAAACAAGTCTGAGTCATGTCAGCTCAGCGCTGTTTGAAATCGCCCTGGGTCACCGGTGGCAAAATAGCTTGGCAAATAAAAAGCGTGATTGGTCTGGAGAACCATGCACCTCCTCCTCTGGGAGCGCTGAGCGAAACACAGAACACAAGCCGAGTGCCGAGGTTATATCCCCCCAAGGCTGGAACCAACACTTTCATTCCTGTTTCCCTCTCACCTCAACATTTCATTCATCTTATTCCAAATGAGATTTCTCATCCACTCACACCTCTTTTGCATGATAAGAGACTTTGTCTCCCTGCAGAGTTTTAAACGTGGCTTCCATTTTCACCTCAACCCCTTGCGATAATGCAGGAGTGGATTGTTACACTGTCTGAACAGACAAAGAGTCTGGTAGAGAAAAAAATAAAATAAGTACCTGGAATATATCATTGACAAGCCACAGAGTTGCTTGTATATCAAAACAATAGATATATGATCACCCCTTCCCAATGCCTGATTTTGAATAAGAAATACCTGCAGTGTATTTAAAACGACTGGAAAGTTTGACCGAAAAATAACCCTTGTTTCTGTCGAAGAATCACCCTGACAACAGGGTCAACGGCGACAAACAGCTTGGTAAATAAAAAGCGTGATTGGCCTGGAGAGCCATGCACCACCACCAAGATCCATGGCTATTTATTGGGATGCATCCACTGTTTGAATATAGCCTGTATACGAGAATGTTATGTAAATGCAACAAAAAAAACTGACTTTAGAAATAATATATGACAAGTTCCTGGAACTATACTTTTGAAGTTAAATGAGACAGTCAACAGTGTGCTTGTGTGTATGTGCTGGCTTCGTTTCTGAGCTATGGAGTTTCTAAGTCATGCTAGTGAGCCCATTAGCTCTTGGAAGCTCCAAGCTTTTTTGTTTTCCTCCACAACACAGCTTGTGTTTGCACAGGAAATCTTCCTGTGGCTATGCAATCTCATTTCAATAAGTCAAGTAATATTTACAGATACATCTCTGCTGCAGCTCATCAACTGTAGAAATGCGATGCTTCAGGAAGCTACTTTACTGCTGTTCCTGCTCTCAAAGATTTACTTTTGAAACATAATGATAAACAGAATAAATAATATGCCTTTGAAAAGCAAACCAGAGTGGAAATGGAGAAGAATATTTAGTTAGTTGTTGCTTCGGGACCCAGCCGTGGAGTATTTCTCGAGGAGTTCATATTCCAGTTTAGTTGGCTATGCTCCTTGAAAAAATGCATTAATGTATAGCACGTCCACCATTATGGATAATTAATGTATAGATGCATTTGTATCTGTTCTATAGATGTGCATCAAGCTGAATTGTTGATCAAACAGTGTGTTGATGTGAATTATAGATAATGAAATAATCATATGACATTATACAATGATAGCAGATGGAGTTAGATAGTAAAATCTGAAAATTACATCTATTTATGAAAAAATTGGCCCGTTTTCAAACCTTTTACCTGAATTATTCAGTGTGTATCACTATCAGGGTTGACCTGAACGATGTAAGCAGTATCTGGAATTAATCAATCATGCAGTTGAGTCTACCAATCATCACAGAAAATCCTCCACATTCATTCTAAAAGTTCATCTTTGCTGCGTCCAGACCAGCTAACGGAAAGGACCTGATTGTGTCCTCACCTGGCGATACTCCAGTCGGGCTCGATCTTGAGGATGGTGGGATCGTCAGAGTAGTTGAACTTGACCTCTGGGTTCCTCAGCTCGGCAGAGTTGATGTCCACCATGACCGGAGTATTTCCTGAGACCTGTCCTGATGGGGTCACACACACTATCTCCTTGTTGCTCCGCCTGGAAGAGCAGGAGATGGGGAGAGAAAAAGAGATGTTACTTTCAACAGTCTCTCTTAAAGGTGACTGTGTGCTTAAAACCAGAAGATCTTGAAAAGGATTTTGAGTATTTAGGAGCTGCCTCTCTGACAGGCTGAGAGACAGACACACCGAATAAAATCTCAAGCAAGTGCAAGGGACCAAAAAAAAAAAAATCCTACTTCATCCCTTAAATAACTCATAAATTATTTATCAGCTGCGACAAAAGGCTTGCATACACACGCAAAATGGTGACACAGTTGCCTATCCACAATGCTGACATCTTTCAGTCTGTCCAGCCGTGGTTTCATCATCCGAATCACAGAGTGCTGTGCTTCAAAGCTCTGTCTCCCTTTCCTTTTCTCTCTCTATGTCTCTCCTTCCCTCCTGCGCTTTCTCTGGCTGATAGATCTGAAGTGGCAGATCAGGCTGGTTGTCTCTCTGTGTGATGTAACTCCCTCCCAAGCAGACAGGCGGCCAGCTGTGACCTGCTGGGAAACTTTGTGCCACTGCCAGAAACTTTGTGCTCCACTCCAGTGGCTCATTCCCCGTCCCCTCCCCCTTCCAGGGGGGAGACACTGCTGGCCGAGCATCGGGAGTATGGCTACCTGCGAGACAGCACATGAGCGCGTGTGTGTGTGTGTGTGCATACCGGTGTGTGGAGCAGGTGCTATGGCTCTGAAGAAGTCTGAATTTGCATATAAATAAAGTGCAAGTAGAAGATTAACATTGTGTAAGTATATGTTTTGTGTCATTTGTCGTCTGCCAACATCCAACAGTGAACTGCAAGTGTGAGTAAATGGGTGTGTGTGCATTATGCAGGCATGGAGGCGCAGAGTGAAATCCAGAACAGGAGTAGGAAAAGCTGATTGGTACACAAATCCTCCTCCGTTATCTGCCGTTGGAGTGAAATCCAAAGAAACATGGATGATGGAGAAGGTCTAATAGCAAAAACCTATTTTGGAGGATTTTGCGGAGAGGTGGAGTTGGGTTTTTGAGGCTGGGCAAACAATGGCAAAAGAAAGCAGAATAAAAAAAACAGGAGCATTGGTCATCTTTGTGGGACAGAAGCCTGCCTTCTCCCATGAGGCAATTTGGACCGAAGATAGGCGAAGATAGAAGGGAAAAAATGAAGGGGACGGTTGAAAAAAATACATAACTAGTTTTCTACATTCCACTAGTGCTACGTTTCCATGGCAACCGTTTTCACAACACTGTCGCCGCCGAGAGCCCCTGTGGTGCCGCGTATGTATTTTTGACAAGGTTGCGGCCACACAAAAGAAAGCCAAGAGGGGATTCGAAAAAAAGGAAGAAAAGAAAAGGAGAGAAACGGGTTTGCAGAAGGAGATAAGAGGATGAGTGACTTGGGGTAAATAGGTTTTGATTAAAGCAGAGGCCCCAATGAATACAAAGACACATTATAGAGATGGACTCAACCAGTTCATTACTTTGGCCATAAAGGTTATTGCTGCTCAGCGAATGAAAGGCCAGGACTATTAAGTTCACCTTTCTCAGGATGGGCTACAGAACTTTAAATTGGCCTTTACTTTTTCTTTTGATATGATATAAAAAGAGCTTGATAGGTCCAAGCTCATTAGTTTAACCTGTCACTTGTTGCCTGGGAGAAGGGAACCACTATAAAAAAAACACCAGTGATACAGAGAACTTGCTCTAAAAGAGAAACAAGAAAGAAAAAACACGAACAAACACTAGTGCCTCAGTTCCAATGGAAATATCTATACGAAGACTGTTAAACTGTTCTCACTGTGACCAGTAGTGTCTTTCACTAGTCTGCCTAGAAATTCCTATCTTTTTACAATATTTTCTGCTTTCTCTTCTCTGCCATCTGCAAGACAGCGTACTTGAGTGGATTGAGTCTAGAGCTCAGTTTGCTGTCACTTTGCCAGGAAGGGACTCAAGGAAACAATACAGTTCCTGGCTCAAGGAATTAGAGTCATATCAAATTGGATCTTTGTCTCCTCTTCTTGAAATCCTGGCACAATCTCTTACAGAGTGAGGAACAGTGAAAAGATAACGGTGGCAGATTATTCTAAAAACTAGAAAAAAAATTCAAACATGAGTTAAAAGCAGGAAATATGTGACTTGCAACACCATATCATTACTTACAAATCATAGTCATATCCCTGACAAAAGGTGGGCCATGCACTTAGATCACTTACAGCTAAACTGAACAATGATATCAGCTTCCCATAGAAAGGCTACACTGTCATTCTCTCAATTGCTGTGAATTACAGTACTGCAGGTCATCCCCTTGCCAGCAGCATTTTCTAGACCTTCTGCAAATCAATGGCAGCGACCGAAAGGTATTTTTTTGTAAAACATGGAACAGGGAATTACTATAATTATCAAAGCAGGAAGAGATGGCATGTGGCAAAAGTAAAAATGGGTGGATAAATCATTATGACTTATGACCCCAGAGGAACGCAAAAACAAACTTTCCTGAATGACACCATCTCTTTGACATTTTCCCCTGTTTTTCAGTAACAAAATCAGCTACGTTCAATGTTCAAGTCTTGCAAAAGTAACACTACACGTACATTGTTCTCCATAGATATTTAAATAATTGTATACATGTTTTCAATCACTTGTATCACTTCAAATTGTTATCAACTATGAGCTAACAAACAAACATACATTTTTTACATAATTTGGATTTGCTTACTTCTCAAAGCGGCATGCGTTGAGTCCTATCTTCACAGCTACAGAACTGCCTGCGTTGAGATTACTGCCTTCAATTGTGATCCTTGTTCCTCCAGACAGCGGCCCAGTGGAAGGAATGACCCGTGTAAAGTACGGAGACTAAGGAGAGACACAGGCAGAGTAAAGGTGAATAAATCATGGCTGCTGGGCGCCTGAGATTTCCAAAATAACATCAAAATACATCCAGAAACCTTGTCTTTGCTATAATTCGATCCAACACACAAACTTACCACAAAGGTGAAGGCCTTGGTTGAGGTGGCTTTGTAGTCTGGGTGAATGCAGTCCCTAACGCACACTTCTACCTGAGCCTCCTGCACTCTGTAACCTGTTGCATCATTCAGCCGGCACACAATCCTAAAAACAAAGTGAAACACAGAGGTGGAGAGATGAGTACGATAATCACAGCAACACAAACACATGTGGGGATGTTAAGAGATCTGCTTCCATGTTTGCTTAATAATGAGATGGAAGGAAGACAGAGGCCAAGTTAAGAAGGTACAGAGGGGGAAATAATAAACTGTTTCTAAAGCCTCGTTCATAAAGATAACAAAAAGCAGTGGGAAATTGTGTGTGTGTGTGTGTGTGTGTGTATTAGTGCGTACTGTAGAACCATAAGCTTCACACTTGGCCCTGGGTGCTGGCTGGCCAAATGAAAATCCACTGGAGAAATGATTGAATGAGGGAAGGAGTGGCAGTGTAGCCCGAGGGTGAACACACACACACACTCACACACTTCCTTCATGTTTCACACACTGGAGACACACTTGACTGTTAATTAGCCACAGCGAAGGAATGAGACAGAGAGAAAGGGCGATAGTGCAGAGGAGAGAGGGAGAAAGAAGGAAAGAGAGAGAGGGGGTTAAAGTGGGAGAGGCTGATTAATTGAACGAGCTCATATCCTGCGCATCTCCCCAGCTTCCCTCCCTCCCCGAGATGAGTTATTAACTCTCCTGCTTCCATCCTCCCTGCAGGTGGCCATGGCAACTGCGGCCACAGTGAATTTCACATTCCGATGTCGTTTGTTTCCATTGTTTTTATTTTCTCTTTCATTTATTCCCAGGTCTCCCACTATGACATGATTAAAATGCTGGACAGCTCTCAGTTAGAAACTGCAGCTTCGCTCGCCTCATTACTGCACAGATGACAGGTGGCTACATCGAGCTGTTATTACGTGGTTAGAGAGACAGAAAGTTCACAGTGCATTTGTAAGGATAACAACATTAGGAATTATACCTCCCTCAATCAAATAACTCCGGTGGAATTTGATGGTTAAAAATTAAACATATACCAAATTGTCAAACTGAATTCACTAATAAGGCAATAAAAAGGTTATACCAGGTTCTGTTTTTCCTCACTGCCGGCAATAATTGACTTTTCTCAATGTGGAATCTCGTGAATATTTAATGACAGAGGTGAATGACAAGCCTACTAATACTAAAAGGGCCAGAAGTGCTGCATTTTCTTGCAATTCAATTTGCACAGTCTGGATGAAGAACAAGTGCTTTCAGAGAGAAAAAGATAGCCAGAGCAAGATAAAAAAGAGTCTACATTTCGCCCAACAGTCAGTGCGCCCCCTTCTATTCACCCCCTCCACCAGCTGACCTTTGACCTAGGCTGTCAGTCCCGTAACCCTGTCCTGTCTCTTCTGCTGCAGATCTAATAGGGTCACGGGAATGAGGAGAGCAACGGACCACTAATGCCAGCGTATGGCTAACATCACTTTGAATTAGCATGACAGCCTCAGTACCAGCCACACCCTCTTTTACTGCGGTGCTATGGCAACTGGCCAATGCAGAGTTAAGGGGTTGACGGGGTTAAACATAGACACCTTGGTGGTTTTGGATTTAATCGCTAGGACAAAATTAACATGTGGTGAAGAAATAATTACAAGAACATCCTAATATTACTCCACGGCTCCATGCCGGAGTGAAAGAAATGTGATGTTCTGCATCAATACAATGGATGAGGATGTAAATTAGAAATCAAGGCTGACATGTCACTATGATATTTCGACACCCGTCATCGCAGACGAGAAATGCAGAGCATCGTGTTGTTGTGCCTGTCAAATCATCAATGCCTTACAATTCTTAGTTTCTTTCTTAGTGAGGGGGCAGGGAAAACCAAATCTGCTGGGACTGTGCAGCAAAACTCAGCAAATGGAGCATTTGTGTACAAATGACAGCTACATAGTAGGAAATGGAATATTTAGGACACCTCCAGCTGTGATGAGCAGCCCCGATTTTTCCTCGACCTAAATTGTATTTTCTTTGCTTCTAGATGAATTTAACAGAAAATAAAAATGGTTACTTATTTAGCAGTTTCACTGAAGGCCCAGATCTTTCTGGGTAGTTATTGTATGGCAGTGCCAGCGTCACACTGGCTGTTATTAAGTCTATTTTTCCCTATTCTGAATGAAATCTAATAACTCATTTCCCATGATATTTATCAAGAGACAACTAGGATCTTTGTGTGTTTACTGCCGGTAAAAAAACCCAATAATTTTCTTAGAAAATACTACTTCAGTTATTAAATGGGAGTTAAGTTCACCCAGCAGCAACCATCGTGACTCTGAATTTCCCAGAAAGCAGTAAACATCATTTAATCAGAGGGAGCGTTCACATGACAAGCTTTCATCTGTGGAGGAGTTTTATAGAAGATGTGTACGGCCCACTTCAGATGCCATTACATTTCTCTCAGAACGGGCCAAATTAATTCTGAAGGTGATTACATAAGGTAATATAACTGATGGAGCTATCATTTTGATTAGTAGTGATATAAAGGGTGCACTTAAACTCAGCTACTGTCAGATCTACATTGACTGCACTTATCAACTGGCAGTACCAAACACGGTAGGAACCTCCAGTTATGAATTGGTTTTGTTTGTAAGAGGAGAGTGGAGTTTAAACCGGTGGAGTTTTCACTTAAAACAGAGGTCTGAGAGAGAGTTGCAGTGTAGTGCCAGGCACTCAGTGTCACATCAATATTGGACAAAGACAAGCATTGGAAAAGAGAGTCTTAGAAACAGGGAGGACGAGAGTGAGGGGTGGGAGAGGACAGATTGAGACAAAGATAGTGTCAACATACTGCTCAGCACTGATGTATTGGTCCTCCTGAGGGTTGCAGGCCACCTTGCCGATGCGGACTCCGTTCTGGATGTCTTTGAACTGCAGTCCAAGGTTCTCCCCCATGATGGTCAGCATGGTTCCTCCCTGCCGGGGCCCCGTCTCCGGAGTCAACTGGTTGGAAGGAAACATTGGAAAAGGACATATGTTAGCCAGAACAACATATGTTAGCCAGAACATCATATGGGATGATCGATTTTTACCCAAAGCAGTACATCATAGAAAATATATTACGTGTCAGCATGAATGACAGTTTTACTTAAGTCATTATGGTCATCTCCCATTCTCAATTAATCAGATACTTGCTACCTCATTAAGAGAGATGAAAAATGACCTCGGATCCATTAAGTCCACCTCAACTCAGGCTAACATTCCCAACCTGCCAAGTCACACACTTAACCCGGACCCACCCATCCAGACTTCACTTACATCTCTCATTTGACCTTGTGACGATTAATCTACTGAACACAATTACTGCACACAGTGACCTCTGCTCCACATATTTCCCCCAGAGGTCTTTGAAAGGTGTGCAGAGGTGCTAATGGCTACCCAAGGCTAGCCCAGTCGCTAATCACAGCCCCATTCATCCAGGCAGCCACGCAGACAATGGCTCCTTTGGTAATCAGTCATTACTAGCATAATTAGGGCTAAAGCTAATTGGATTAGAACCTGACGTGTGGCGGGGTGGATCATTTGTCGCAGCAGGGTGGGAGGAGGGTGAAGGGGATGAGATGCTGGTGGAAGGTTATTTTGGAGAGGGGGTAAGGTCACTCTTTGACCTGGCTTGCCACAAAGGAAGCATACAATGGATGATCAGTGATTAAGCCCCTATAGGACAGCCATTTTAACTTTTCAGTATCAAGCCCCAAGTGCACAAAAACATATATCCAAATACATTTTTTGTTTTGTGTCCATAATAAAGTAAGCGTCGATATATAGCACACAATAGTGAGAGGGGGCTAAGTGCCAGAAAAGTATTTTAAAAGTATTTATGTAGTAGCAAAAGCTCTGGTCAAACCAGAAAGACAGTAGAAGTCATTTGTTTGTGTTGCAAAATCGTTTGTCATATTTGACCAAAGTTCTTGGCCAGAGCACCATTGACTTGGCCTTCACGGGTAGCGACAATTCCAGAGAAAGGAATTGGTAATAACATCAGTATTACCTTTGCCTGTTTCATTTGTCAACATCCTTTGTGGAACAGGTCACAACAAGCCTAAAGAGTGCACTGGTGCCAACTTAAAAAATGAATAGTTTGACATTTTAGAAAATAGTTTAATGTGCAATGTTGCTGCAAGTGACACAAGAATACTCTCACATCTGCACAGTGAAGACGAAGCTACAGTGAGCAGATGGTTAATTTAGCCTTCAAGCATGTGTGTATGTTGACCATGTGTTAATTAACTCATTAACTCTCCAGACATAAGATAATAAGGTATATATCTTGTTAACTAACTTTCGACAAGAACACAAAATAACAAAATATATATATTGTCTTTAGGTGTACAGTATCTACTGTTTCGCATATAAATTAGATCCTTCCACAACTTTATTTCTGCACCTAGTACCTGACAATTATCTCCAGTCTAACATCATTATAGAAAAGGTGGCGGGCTGGTATGAGCCACAGGTGTTCAGGACACCACTAACAGAAACACACAAAGGGAAGTGTCATGCAGGCCAGAACTGAAATGCCACAGTGATATAATTAAGGAGTGTTTTCCATCTTACACCAGCTAGGCTTTGATGAACATCCCTCCTTGTTTCTCTCGCCCTTTCCCTCTTTCTCTCCGAACTTGTGACTTTTTAAATCCACTCTCTGTCTTTGTCTGAATGTATTTATTTTAGCTGGAGACTAAAAGAGCGAGTGGCACACAGTAAGTGCACCAGCCACAATCGTCAGATATGGTAATCAAATCTGTCTTTTCCTACAGCACTGGCTTATCAACACATACACGCACATACATTCACACGTTGTCACATCCACCACTGAACAACACAAACAAAAAGCCCTTTTTGATAAAAGCCACCAGCCTAAATACTCGCTCTATTCTCCTCTTGCAGTTGCAGCGCTCAACACCCATTCAAATTCCCTTTTTCTCTCTTCCTCTCCGACTTGTCCTGTTGTGTCGGAGGCTTTGTGTGAGGCCTATTGTGGCCAGAGGAGCGGCAGTGCACAGATATCATCAGCTAGTTATAGGAAGAGGAGGAGGAGGATAAAGGGGAAGCAGGGGACACAGAGAATGACAATATGAGCATGGCACAAGGTTTCTGAAGTTTATCTTTGTGTAAGACTCTCAAAAATGAAAAGTCACAAACAAACTAATGGAGGAAATAAAGTGAGTGATGACAGGGATAACATGGGCCTATATCACTACATGTTTACAGTGATGCTCATTAAGTCCCTACAATAATAAAAACTAAAGTGGTACTGAAGTTAAAATCCCACTCGGGCCAAACAGATTACTGTAGCTGAACATTAAAAGCATTTTTAAATGGTATGATCATTAAAAACAATAGCTCAGATTATAACATAATGGCACACATATAGCTGTAATATTACTTTTATAATAACACATCAATAATAAGTGAAAAGATTTCCTCAGCATTGGCTTGTATTATTATTTCTCTCAATGCTGTAGCAATTACACTTATTGTTTAGCCCTAAAACACAAAATGCTAATCACAGAGGCCCTGTCAATAAAGGTCTGTAAAGAAAAAACATGTGTCTCAATGCAGGCTGACGGAAGAAGGAAGGAAAAGAGGGAGATGATAGAAACATAGGATACATGAAACATTGAAAGGGAAGGAAAGGAAATACAAAATGATCGAGTGGCTGATAAAGGAAAGGAAATACAAATGGTTGAAAGAAAAGAAGGGGACAAGAAAAAAAAGACATGGACAAGAACATAGAGAGGTAGAGAGGGATAAAAAAGTCTGGTAAGGGCCAATATTGGAGTCTAACAATGCGTGCAGGAGAAATCATTGGCCATTCACAAGTACACAAGCTGTAAAAATGCATGACGACGAAAAGATCACAATGAAGCAAGAAAGCACGGAGCTCTGAAGTGTCCCACATACTTAAACACAAAAAATGCACACATCACCCCCCAACACACAGACACACACACTGGCATGGCCTGTGTTGTTTTAATTGGTTTCTAAGGGCTAGATGTAATGCTCTTCCTTTCCCCTAGGAGAAGGCAGACAGGAGATGATGGATGATGGAGGGCCACGCAGCATCCAAGGCCAGTACTAGGACACCGCTGCACTACACTGCAAGACAGCACCGTGCGTGCATGCGTGCGTGTATGTGTGTTTGTAGTTGTGTGTGTGTGTGGCTCTGATTTTGAGGATACCACACAAGCCATGCATTGTATGCTGTAGCTTTTTTTTTTTAATCTCTGATGTTAAACGTTTTACATCTGAAAATAGGCTTCTCAGATTGTGTGCGTGTGTTTGCCTTTGGGAGCCTGAACACGTGTGCTTGTGCGTGCTTTCTCACACAAACTGTGTGTCTGCTTGTTGTGAAAGGAGAACTAATTAATCTTAGAGCACAATGTCAGTGCAGAGGAGAAAAATGCAGCACAATAAAAATAGCGCATTAACAGCCCAACAGCTAAATTATTGGTCTAAACCCAATCATTCTGAGCCTAAAACATAAATTGCCGTGTTTGGAGAACAGTGCTTAGGTGCCAGAGACCTTGCTGGAACGGTACCCAACTGCACACTATTGAACAACGTCAAATGGGCATTAGCACACTTGGAAATGACACCAAATGGGTTCAACGCTTGCTGCTCTGAGAGCTCTGGATAGCTGTGTGTTTAATGTGCATGTTGTGTGCGCGGTCACACTCCCTCTCCAGTGGAGTTTCCTTCCCGATCAAACACACATTCTCCAGTCCAAATGAAATGTGCGGCTAATACGCTAGCTTATGGCCACACAGAAGCTAGCGTGCGGTAAAATATAACAAAGCGCCTGAATATAGCAGAAAATAAACAGGAAAAGCGGGATTGTAAAAAGTAGAGTAATATTCAATTTGTGTGGTGGATGTGATGCTCTTTGCTGATGAAATGGCAGAAGAAAAGAAAGAGCTTTTCTTTGTCGCCTGCAGATGTTCTTTTAGCATTAAATGTCACATTGTAAATGTCAAAGGTGGAGAGGAGAGTAAGGCTGGCAGTGTGGGGTGGAGATAACGCCTCCACCAGTTATATCTCACCCTTCTTCTTTGTCTCTTTGATGATCTCAAACCTGCAGTATGTTTCTCCTCCTGCGGTTTTTGAAGCTCTATATGCCTGCTTCTTTGACTGCCACCAACATCTTGCCCTGAGGCCAGGATTTACCCCTCAATATGCATGCAGGAGCACATGCTTGCGCACACACACACACCCACACACACACACCCATTCCCACCTCACCTCTTCATCCACCCCCCATCTCTCTCATACATACACGCACACAAAACCCAATGGCCTCTGTACGCTTGTTTCAAAGAGATAACTGAAGCGAGCAAGAAGAGAGAGAGAGCATTAGCGAACGGATTTATCTATGTGCCAGTGCCCCAATTATCCAATATCTCCATTACGCATTCAGAGAGAGGAACCCGTGTCATACAGGAAATGTTCTGAGGGCTCCAGCCATACAAGTCTGCATCGGTGAAATGGGCATGCATTTTAAACCATACATATATTTCACACTTATTTAAATAGAGAGGAATGTCCCTCGTTTTGACTCAGATGACTTCGTCTGATGTGAGATCAAATTAAATTAGCAGAAAAGGGCAAAAGATGCGTTGAAAGCTGGAGGAAAACCAATGAGAGGAAAGGAAAGACCAATGAGAACGAGTGAAAGGCTTGAACGTTTAGACACGTCTCACACAGCGGTGCACGGCTCTTTGTGTGTGCGCATGTGTGTGTCTGTCCCAGTGGAGAGCTGTAGTGACAGTGACCCAGGTCACAGTCAGACGAGGACCACCTCCACGGTTACCCGGTGGCAACAGATGGGTACGCCACGGTGTTTAGAAGCCTTAGCTTGCCCAGCCTGTCAGATGCATGCGTGCACGCACACATTCTGCGCCCATGGTGGCACACAATTAGCAGCACACTTCCACACTCGGTTTCTTTGTCGCCCTCCTGCAAACACACACACAACAGACAAACACCCTCTCTGCCTACTCAGGTGTGTTTGTGTGTGTATGTGTGTGTGTGCAGCCATCATCTCTAATCATGTCTGTGTGTTCAGTCTTGGTGTGTGTGAACTGCCTCCTCCTGGCCGACCCATCTGTGTTGTGGTTGCCGTCATGGTGATGGCTTCTAAGTTGTCTATCCTTCCGACCACCTCCCCTCTACCTTCACTCGCTGAGGCCAAACTTTTAATTACTAATGAGCTGATTTTTGCAAAGCTTAGATTCGTGTCAAAAGGCACGTTTTTAGTTCCACAGTTTGTCCAACAAGTAGTTAATATAACCTTGTCACAAAGGGCATTCTGTCACTTGAACCCCCTCCCTTTTTACTCCTGCCCTGAAAAATCCTTGACTTATTTGTTGTTTACGAGGTCGAGTTGCTGAGCAACGCACACCAAATAACAGCTGAAGTGTCTGCTTTAACTTTAACATACAGTAGGTAAGAGAAGGGTTTTTCTATAGCTTGGATTTAGCAGCTAAATGTAATGTTGATTTAAGAGTGGGCAGAACCCTGGTCCCACAGACCTTGGGGTGTTAATGTCTTGAGATGGCGTCAGCTAAATTCTTCTGGCAATAAAGAGGTTCTACTTTTATTTATGTATCTAGCTGAAAAATGTACATATAAAATCAATTTCTGCTATATTTTTTTTAACCCTATATGTAAACTCTGGATGAAAAAAGCAATATTGCCCTGGAAAGCTCCATGTTTTTGTAATAAATCAACTGCACTTAATACTTTTAATCCAATTTAATATTAGCATGTGTGTACTTGCAGGGACTCATGTGCAGTCAGGAATGTGTTACCTTGCTGGGCTTCAGGAGCATACTGAGCTGATATATGGAGTTATGTGCTGAGCCGCATGTGTTGCTACGATCATGGCTTACCTTGATGATCTTGGGGTGCGCACAGCGGCTGTTTCCTGTGGTGGCGTGCATCCAAGTGCTCTCTAGAGGAGTACACTCCTGCCTCATGGAGCACTTCTTCTCCTGTACGCACCAGCCGCACTCAAACCTGGGGTTCGCCTTCAGACACATCCCGCAGCTGTCCCTCAGGGCGTAGCACTTATATAGGTGGGCTGGTGAGGAAAAGAAGAAGAAAGGGACAAAAAAATGAAGGGGGGGGACGAAGCCAATGAGAGAATAAAGTAACTTCACCATTCTAACTAAGTGCACATTCTAACAGCCTGAGTTGTGGAAAGGTTTAAAGATCAACCAAATAGGTCCATTGCAAGTTTTTCAACTTTTGCAAAAAAAATCTGAAACTTCTCCAATGTCACCAAGTCAAGATACTATTTCCCAAAGGCCTCAGGATTGGTGCAGCAAATCTTTTTTTTTTCTCTCTCTGCTATTCCATCCCCAAATCCCATTGGTCATGGAGCAGCTTTAAAGCAACCCTGTACCAATTACTGTCTGTTAAACGACTCCTCTCTAATTACATTAACATATCAGTATTTTAAGTCAGTATTGCTCACCAGATGATTATCGTGATTGAGAAATGGGGAAGGGGCTGGTGGTGAAGAGAGATAGATGGAGGGGGGCTGTGGGTCGCCTCCAGTTTCACTTTAGGAGATTTACACTTGAGATTTACACAATGCAGAGACACTGATGCGTGCCGCTGATATTGTGCGATGTCAATACTGCTGCATCTAACAGATGCTATTTAGAAACACTTTGTCTCTGGGAGTGCCACTGACTGTCAAAGCATCCTATGTTGGCTCTATGAATATAAACACCCCATTACAGGGGATAACAGTGGGGTCCCTATGTTCATACACACATGTTTGGTATAGGTTACAAACACATACATATTACCAGAGTCAGCAGCCAGAGAAATATGTGACATTTTAGACTTCAACAGCCTGCATTTAGACTACAGGGAGTGACATCAGTAAGTGGAACAAAGTGACTCTGTGGTGTTATCTTACATTACTGACAAAATGGCAATGAGCACAGCTTCACAGGCTTTAGAGATGTAACATCTTCTAAACTGAAATAATACACACAAATCCTAGCTGCGTCTTTGACCATCAAAGATGAACAAACAGGCCGAGAAAATGCAGTTCCCTCTGTACAAACTCTTTGTCATCAACATGAAGTATCGAACGCAGTGGTAGCTGCAGATTATGTTACCTTACAGCTGGAGAATAATGTTACAGACCCCTGCTGTGCTGTACAGGCCACAATAATTATGGCGACAGCATCATAAAGACGGTCCTATCCGTAATTATATCCAACAGACATGATCTCATTGTCTTCTCCAACGAGAGCGAGGTGTGGTTATACAGTGGTGTACAAACTATAATGCTGCTTAAATAGTGGATATATTGTACAAACAGAACTGCACACACTGTTTATTTGTTTGTTGCCTTTATTTAACCAGGTGAAAGCCCCTTGAGATCAAAAGATCTCTTTTTCAAGGGTGACCTGAAATATATAATATATAATAATACCTGTCAGCTTAAGTGTGTACTTCTGAAACCATCACAATAGGGGTGTAATAAAAAAAATGCCTTGCAAGATAAATTACAGTATAATACAATTCAATGTGTAACAGTGTGCATTGCAGGGAGAAGTTCTAGTATGCCATCTTAACATTGCCAAATGCAATGCAAAAACTGTAAATTGTAAACATTGTTCAACAGATTCAAATGCTCTGTTGCAGACAAAATGTGTCTAAATTGCTCATTGTCACACTGGTTTATCAGTCAGCTAGCTACAGCTGTGAGATGCTACCACTACTTATCTGCTACCTACTGTATTAGCAATGACAAAAGAGTCTCGTGGGGTAAAACCAGAGGCTCGGACATAATGATGAGTCAATATATGTATTAGTGAACACAAATGACTTTGTGTACAGTACGTGTCCTCTCTTTAAACTGTTGTGCCAGCATTCAAGTAGGTTCCTCCAGTTGCAAAGTTTAACGTTGATACAACACATGAACAACGTGCAAACAGTTTAATGGAGAACTATTCCAGTACGTCCGTACACAATTAATCACAAATACAGAGTAAATAACAGAGTTAGAACCCTTTACAGACCAAGAATATCAATTGAAACGGTTGTGCTGGCCAAGGAGTTTTAGCCCAATATAAATGATTTACTATGCAGTCGGAGCTGATTTTTCAAAGTCACAAAGCTATTGTATGTATAAGTTCCTGCAAGTTTTGAGTTATTTTTTCTTTAAGATGCTGCGTCATCCATGGTTTGAAAAAAATGTGATGGATTACCTACAGTGTCTCATGTTAAAGGTTAAGAGATAAAACAAATGATCAATAATTCACAACAGCACATTAACTCACCTTGGATGTTGAACGGGTTGTCGATGACAAAGTTTCCGTTCCAGACCACAGACAAATTCACCGGCAGGTCGCTGATGTCATTGCCCTCATAGGCATACTGAAATAGAAAAAGAACACTCACTTATTACCTTACAAAATAATTTCCATACATGAATAGCATCAGTGTAAGACATTGTAGGCCTTTTAATTAAATATTCAATAAAAGAGAGAGAACTCAAACATTGAGAGCAGGCTCAGTTCAGCTAGTGGCTGCAGTAGTGTCATACACTGCAGTGCTCACACAGCTGAATGGCCATAAAAATGAATGATGAGAGACAGGCTTTATAGTGATTTTAACACGCAGCACATCCTCCGCTGCCTGGCGGAGCGCAGAGTTGATTAAGAGATTGGAGTCCCCATCACTGCATGACTCATTCCATCCCAGTGATGAATGAAAAGCCTTAATATATCTCCAACAATAATATTCTCATCTAATTTCATTTTTGCATCCTGAACTAATAAGAGTTGAAATGTAATTGACTCGTCAATGGCGTAAATGAGTTTTATGGAATTGCTTTAAATGAGACAACAAGCTTCAAAAGCGGCGAGGGGATGGCGGTGTGTAAACAGCAGTAATAGCAGAGAAAGAGCTCCTGAGAGAGCCCCACCACGCTTCCAACTCATCATTTATCAACGACGATTATCACGTGCAAATAAAATGCCGCTTTAGAAGTTACATCCTATCCCCACCTCACGTACACATAGCAGCCAGACACTGAGGTAAACACACAATCATGTAAAAATACTTATTCATCAGGAACTGAACACCCTCAAATCTGAGACACATTCTGCAAATTAACTAATCCATTCATTACCCTTCTTTCATACAACATTAAACAGACGCTAGATAGCGAGAGAGTGTGAGCTGGTTAGTCTTCAGTTGATCCATGTTGACCTAATGTCTCTGTCAGTCAAAGGGTGCACAGTCCCTCTCACTACCAGTGTTATGGTCACTATCTCTGATGGCCTCGGGCTGAGAGATAGCAGGACTATTCTCTGATGAAGTGATACAATCCCATGTGTAAACCCTATCCTGAGGCTTTGGGGCTCTCACAGATTGAATCTAGCTACAACTTTGCCACTATGTGATATCAGCCACTCCAATGTGAGATGTATCCTGACTATCTGTAATAATAGAATTGGAATGTATTTGAGGACCGATACATGTGCTTAGAGAAGATAAGGAAATGAGAGGACACAGCAATGTTACAATGTGTGAATGGCGGATGAATTCATTCTTTACTTTCGGATGATTTACATTCAGCGGGACCTCAAGGCAGAGATGCTAATATCAAAATGAAGGAATATGTCTCCATGTATCTCAAAACTAGTTATCTGCTTTTAGGGTTTATTTTTTTGGGGAAATTACTTTCTTTCGTTTTTTTCAGTCACAATTCTGTGCTCTGATTTATTTAGTAGCCATGCACTTTTGAAGAGATTTTTTTTTACCCCTGAGTAACTTCACCTGAGAGCTGGCCTGCAGAATATCAAACAAATATAACTCACAAAGAAAGTTACTGTAAATATTATATATAGTAAAGAAGATGTTTGGAATGGGTGATGGGTTAGAAAGACAGAGGTGGAGTGAGCAGGGGACAATTGGAGTGTGAGCTGACATTTAAAAAAGGAGGGTGAAAAGAAGGAAAAAGGAAGTGAGTAGGAACAAGAGGTGGAGAGAGGATAGCACTGCAGCGAGGGTGAAGGAGAAATAGCGAGGGCAAGATGGATAGAGAGAGGTGATTGTGTGTTATTCTGTGGACACCGTTCATTTACACATGGAATAAGAGGCCGGGGCTGGCCTGTAAGTGCCTGAGCTGGTGGGGGCTAAAGTGAAATTGGCATTTTCAATTTGTTCCCTGACATGTCTGCCTTGGTCTTTTCACACATTCCTCTGCCTCACCCTCTCGTGCGATACTCCTTTCCAACCCCTCCTTTTCCTTTTCCTTTTCCTCTTTCTCTTTCTCTTTCTCTTTCTCTCTCTCTCTCTCTCTCTCTCTCTCTCTCTCTCTCTCTCTCTCTCATTATTCCTTCCCTCTACCTGTTTGCAAACCTCCTCCCCCATCAATCTCAGTCGGACTTTCTCTCCCCTACCTCCATCCCCGGAACGCCCACAGTCAAACAAGGAAATATGGAGCAGATTCCTTTATCACATATTCCAAACATGTCCAGAAAAACAGCACATGTGCACAACATCACACTATAAATATGCATTCTGCACACAGGACAGTTTCCAAGAGACGGATGCCAGCGAATAGATCAAAGATGGATTGCAGAGTCTAAACAGGAAATAAAATATGATGAATAAAAACACATGAAAGCGCGGGAAGACGCTCACACAACAACACGTGTTTTTGATGTCAGCTATTATTTCTCTCCACTGAAGTCCGAGCATTTGAACTTCTTCAATCTGTCCTTCTTCTCCATGAGACCACCCAGTCTGCCTGGGAACAAGAGCATTTCCTCACCGGGTGGAGATGGAGAGAACATGTGAGCGTGTCTAAGTGTGTACTGTATATGCACGCGAGACAATGAGGGAGAAGGAAAGGAAGAGGGAGGGAAGAGGATCCACTGCACTGAGAACATGTGTAAGTAGAGAGAGAAAATGAAAAGAAGCAAGAAAGTGATAAAGAGGGAGAGTGAGATTAGAAAAAAACAGATGAGACGGATAGGATTGAACAGAGACTGAAAGGCCAGAGAGGCAAGGGGAATAAAGATGGTAAGGTAGGCAAGAAACAGAGAGACAGCAATACAAAGATGGGCGTTATCAAGCTACGGGAAGATTTATATTTGACTATTGTTTAAGCCAATGAAGGTGTTTGAAAGTAGAAACTACGCTTGCTTTGCTATTAGATCAAATTCATACACAGAAAATGCACAGTGGCTTAAAGTTGAAGTAGTCAAAAGCCAAAACAGCAGCAGTAGCAGCAGAAATGAAGGTCCATTATGATATATTTTGCATGAACATTGAATCCAGTGACTGCTCGTTAAGTGAAAAGGCAGTTAATTGTTTGAGTTGGCCAGAACGACAGAATCCAAGCTATGCCAGCTCATACAATGTTGGACAGTCTCAGCTGAAACCAGAGGTGAACGTTCTTCAGGTGGAATGGTTTTGGTAAGGTTTGGCTATTTGGCAAAACATTAGTTTTTTTAAGTGTGTGCAGGTACAGCATTGAATAGGTTGGTTGTTTTTTCAAGAAGCTGACTTCCAATCATCTTGACTCAAACTCCACATTTTCAGATCCCAGAAACAGAGGGAAAGTCTATTCATCATTTAAAAAGATATCTATCATGTGGATTTTCTGTATCTAATACACAGCCAAATATGTGCTTTTCTATTGTATCCATCACTCTTTTTCAGCAATTTTAACTTTCCTTGGTGCTCTGTTATATCCTCTCAGGACCTAACACAGGCTACAGTAAAAGACACGGGGTCAAGCTTTCTTCCACTTCTATCCCAGCTTCTGTGATGACCAACCAATCATAACATTGGCTTGATCCCCCTCTGGATTACATGAGAGGGGCCAATTCCACTGATAGAGAAATAGATGATGGATGTGTGAGGACCTCTTAACCCCTGCTTTACACCCTGACACGTTCTGCACCACACGCCCGCTGGAGGTTTGGAGGTGCAGCTAAAACAACACTGCCTGCCCTCTGTCTTTAAAAAAAAAATCCATGTTACAGGTATGTTTCTTTGTTTGCACATCCATCCTCAAAGGGGGTGTAGGTGGAGAGGGGGATCTGGGATCTGCTTGGGTATGTACCTCCTTCACTCAACAACAACATGAATATTTAGTTAGGGAGAGGCGTGCATGTGTGTTTAATGGGCAGTACAGGGTGAGGACTGAGCCAAAGGAAAGGCTAGGTTATGATCCAAAGCTCCTCTTCTTGCACCAAAGGCTTATTAAACTTTCATACTGAACCAGCATTGTTGCACAATACGCAGTTCAGGGAATACACACATGCCCCGGCTTACATGGTTTATTAACTGCACAGCAGATTCCAATATGAAAATGCAAACATTAAGCAGGTTACTCCCTAAAAGGTCACAATTTGCATGTGTAAAGGAAGGAGAAAACATGAATAGAGCCACACAAATCACTATGTTTTATATTCAGCCATTTAATCCCAATATTTGAAATTGTATCCAATGATGGTAACGCTCTTTGTCTACAGCCTTTGACTCCAAGGGAACGTGCAAGGCATTAAAGAGATTGAAGAGGAAAGACAAAAGTAAGGTTTGCTAGTGATAAGCATTCTTATTTGGTTTCAAACAATTATTAAAAAAAGAGAGAAAGAGACATATATGTTAAGTTAAACAAAAAATTGAGAGTTAAAACTACAGATGCCAGCTGGCCAGACCTTTGTCTCTGAAAGCTGAAGAAAAGGAGGTCGGGATAGATGGATGGAGAGGGAGGGGTGAAGGAACGCATGTATGAAGTAACATCGAGTACCTTCTGTGAGGGTCATGGCCTGATAATTAGTCATTTTGAAAGAGTGTGCAAGCTGGACAGCTAAAAATACGAGAGCAGCCCAGGGCAAGCCCATACCTGGGACAGGATAAGTTACCCTCTTCCTCGTTCCTTTCTCCATAAAGCTTTCTCAAGGTTACAATGCCAGTTGTCGGAAATAGTCACCTGACAAAACACAAATATCGATCTAGAGAATTCCAGATTTAAAATTGTTTTATGTCACAAAAGTCACATTGGAATGGTGCAAAAGTGGACACAGAGTGAATGATGGTCCATATTAAATGTGTTTAGCCAATCTACAGCAAACAGTGTGTGTAAATGTATAGATACACAACAGTTCCCTTTAACACATACACACACAACTTCCAGGCAGATATGGCTTCCTAATCAAGGATCAAGTGGTAATCCTTCCTATAGCTTAGTGAGTGTGTATGTGCGTATTTACTGTATGTGTGGGGTCAGGCGGCGTGGAATCAGCCGCTGCTCATAATAGGGGCCTGTTAGCCAGTGCTAATCGCTATTGCTAACAGGATTGGAGGATATGGCCGGACCCAGTTACCCAGCTTATCTCACACACACACAAACACATGCGTGCGTGCATGCATATCCGCTCGCACACATACTTTCTTCATTGATGGAAAGAAGAGAGAGTGGGGAAACTGCTGGCTTGAGGAAAAAAATAATGCTGCCATCGCCAGTGTTTCCTGTTTTTCCAGCCTACGCATTAAGCTAGCGTAAGCTTACTAGACTTCTCCCTGGACAATAGCTTGATTTTTGGTCGTTTGCAGAAACGTCAATATTTTTTAATATCCTCGCCCTTTTTCCCATCTGTCAACTCATGCCATTCTTCTGGTGGCCGTTTTCCCCTCACAAATTAAACCGTTCTGTCACACAACTGCTTTTTGTTGCAAGCCCCAGAGGACCTACATCTATTAACTTACACATAACTGCAAATCTGCAACAATCTCAGTGGCCTGCTCTAAGAAGCACTTTTAAACAAGTGGTTTAATAAAAGGATTGTCACTGATTGAGCTACTAACGAAAAATTAGATTAAAAAAATGTACACACTTTTCCCCAGGCTTGGGTCCTTTGGTGTGGAGGTTTTTGTATCTGCCGTCACTACTGGAGCAACAGTGGCTCTTGCTGCTTATGCGACAGAAGCCAGTATTACAAACAAAGATATTTTGCCACTACTGAAATGTATTAAACATCACATCTTGTGTGCCGGACTATTGTCGAAAGATCTTTCCATCACAATTATTTGTATTACTCCCCGATTAATATCCTTTATTACGTTTCTGTCAAGTTGAAGTCATAAATGAAAAAGGGATTCCAGTACTATTTACACTGACTTCTAGCACCTTTATTTAAGTCTTTGCTAAACTGAATTTGATTTTCATAAAGCTACTGTTACTGCAGATGAGTCAATGTTTCAGTCTTTACACATCAATTTGTTACGGGCAATACATAAACCAATAAAACATAATTCTTTCATCCAATTACTACAACACCAATTGTTAGGGCTCTTATGGAATATTATATATCATAAATCATTGAGGATATGAATCAACTCTGTGGTAGCACACTAGACATTTACAGCAGGTTATCATGCTAACAGACTCAGGCTAATGGGCCAACAAAGGTCTTTCCTCTGCTTCAAACAGCTTCTTATTTCTCATCAGGTTAATAGCAAAAGAGACTCTTGTTTAACAATCACTTTTGAAGCTTGCCCCTCTCATCAATCCATCACACACACTTTGAAGGGTGGAGCACTGTTTTAAGAGAGGGAAGATTTAGAGTAAAGGTTACAGATTGCATGGATACAAGGAGGGAGACACAGATGAGAAATAAATGACGAAAGTCAGGTGGAGGATGGGTGGAGAAGCTGGCATATGCTGATAGCTGAGCAGCAATTAATTCTTATTTATCCAGGACAGGAGCGTGGGAGTAGGGCTCTTCACCTGTCAGAGGGGAGGAGAGGCAGCGAGCCAATGACGGGACGGAGATGAAGAGGAAGGAGGTGGTGGAGGAGGTAAAGATGGAGACAGGTAATAACTGGGAGAGACGGAGGGGGCTGATGGTGGAGAACGAA